>NC_037670.1:87977940-88095440 GCF_003255815.1 Theropithecus gelada
CATGTTGGCCAGGCTGGTCTTGAACTCCTGACCTCAAGTAATCCAGTCGCGTCCATCTCCTAAATTGCTGTGATTATAGGCGTGAGCCACTGCATGTGGCCAAATCCTTCTAATTTTCTGAGGTGGCTATTATTATTCCTCATTTTATACAGGAAAAAATAGAAATCAGAGAGCTTAATACATTTGTCAAGGTGTACAGAGTTTGTAATAAGGAAAACCAATTCAAACCTAGGTCTGACTCCTTCCAGCGCACGTATATTGTATGTAATGTCACCTTTACGTCTTTTCCCAAATTGTGTCATCTTTTCTAAGTCAAACCTCCTAACATGAGTCTTAAAATCAGCCTTTGTTGCCAAAATACTTGACAGTACATTGGTCATTTATTCTTCCCCATTCTGGGTAGAAATCAGAGTTCTCTTTTCCTAATGGAAGCCCCAGGACAGCTTATGTTTGCATGTCATATGTCCATTTGACTTTTCACCAAAACACTAGTGTTTCACACAGTCCTGACCCATCGGCTTCTCAAAGGTGGGTGTCAGTGGTGAGAGACGATGAAGCTCATCTCAGAGGCACAAACAGGGCATTTTTGAACTGACCCAAGTGCATCTGGTATTTGACACCTGTTGGATTTGGTGGCCTCTGTGATTTAGATGAAGGGGAGGGCCATAAGTTCTCTCCTCCTCAACCTCACCACCAGGTAGGTTGTTGAAACAAAAGCAGATCCCAGACTGAATTCTGTCACACATCAAATACTGACATTAGGCAGAATGTACCAAAGTAGCCATAAAACCTGTTCCTGTAAGCTGAGGAAGTCCTAACTCTCCATCCTTAAGGCATGTTGACAAGTACTTGCAGGAGAGATTTACTCAGGGACAGCAGTCTGCAAAAAGATCAGCTCCAGGGGACCAAGAAGCCTTCTTGGCAGGCTGTAAATGTTCTGTTTTTTTTTTTATCCAGCTGATGATGATTTGAGTATTTGCAAGCATAACATTCTGTATGTGCACTTAAGATTTGTGCCCTTTAGTATATCTGTTCTTTCTCAATACAAAATAAAGTGGAAATAAATGTTTGCCCTTAAATTATTCACAGTCTGTGAGCAGGGAAATTATCATATATTGTTCAAACCCATAAACCCTTTGAATTAGAGGTTTTCCATGGAAGGGTCTCCCGGGGGGAGTGAAAGCACTCAGGGGTCTTTCATATGCACCGTCCTGCCAAGGCCTCCTCTCTGGTGACCCCAGCCCATCCCTGTGGTATCCCCTAGAGTGGACACAGTAGTTGCCTCCATCCAAGTGACCATCTTGGCACCTGGGATACTTTAGTCTTGGGCTACTGCTGCCTTCTTTCTTTATTCTTCCCTGTTTTAAGTAGAGTCATGCATCGCTTATGATAGGAAACACTGTGAGAAATGTGACAGGCAATTTCATCTTTGTTGTGGGAACATCATAGAGTATACCTAGCAAACCTGGATAGCAGAGCCTGCTACACACCTGGGCTATGTGGTACGGCTTACTGCTTCCAGGCTACAAACCTGTACAGCGTGATACTGTCCTGAATACTGCAGGCAGCAGTAATACAATCTAAGGACTTGTGTAATAAACATAGAGAAAGTACAGGGAATTATAATCTTATGGGACCACCAGCGTATATGTGGGCTGTCACTGACTGAAACCCTATGATATGGTATGTGACTATATATCCTTCTCTTGCAATTTGACTTCTTTTACTTTTTAGGCTGCTTTTGGTGGCTTTAACCAAATTCCTGATGAGGCTAGGCAGGAAGGTTCTGGGGGATGAAATAGATGTATTTCCCTGGGCAACAATCCCAGACTCCACCCTGGGGCGGGGCATGGGAGGGGCTGCGGGTCCCCTCTCTTTCTTTCCCAGAAGGGGAAAGGAGACAGGGGTAAGGATCACCAGGGGGTCATGCTGGCAGAGCCCTTAGCTCTAAGTGCCAACTTTGATAACTATTGGATTTGGCCTAGTAAGCCCTGGCTGTTGCCTCCCAGGTAAAATTCTGCAGGACAAAGAGATAAAGATGACTCGGTATCAGCTGCCTCTAGGACAGGGTTGTGGTGTTTCTGCTTTGGCCGTTGTAGAATTCCTGTGACTTTCATTTATTGCCCACGTTTCTCTCCCTTTACATTGCACACACATCCCTCTCATCCCAGACTCTCGTTTAACAGAACCTCAGCCTTAAAGAAAAAACAAAAACAAAGCTTGTACACACACACACAAACCCTCCGCTACTATTCCTAATCTACTGTGGAATCTGTTGCCATAGCAGCAGGGAGCGGCTGCCCCCTCCCCCCACCAAGCACAGACACACACTTCATCATGGGGCTCCCATCACGTTTTTTATTTTTTTTCTCTTTCTCAAACAGCAACAGCCAACACTGCTTTTCCACAAACTATTAATATATCTTTATAGTACTCTCTTGGTACTTTTTAGACTGCATTTGCTTCTAACTTCAGGTACACCTAGTCATGCCCCCATAAGTAAGGCTAATTTTATGAAGAGGCTGGTGCTGGTTTGCTTTTAGTCTTACTTATTATTGGATCCAATACTAAATGAATAAAGAGATTTTGGGAGTTATCTAAAAGTAACATGGGAATTGAGCTCTATGGCTCTGGGCACCTTAATTTCATTTTCTGAGATTTTGTATTTCTTTTCATTGTTTTGATTTTAGCTTATTGCTTTAACATACTCTTTTTTATTTTTAAAGAACTAAGTGTTAATGAAGGCATAGGAAAGAGTATATGATAATTAGCCAAGTTTGATATCATAGTTAACTAGCAGGTTCCTAGACAAATATATGATACTCTTCTTTTAATAATTAGACCATGTGAACATTAACAATGGAATGGGTTGGATTTTTTTTTTTTTTTAAATGTTAACATGCTTAGGAAAGCTGTAGAATTTATTTGAACTTAGTGTGTTAAATAAAGTCCTGGTTTTCTGAAGCCAAAACCAAACATGTTAGTTACTCTTAACCCAGGGCTGTGGGAGAAGCCAGTGATTCTAGGCCCACATTTCTCCTCTTTGAGAACTAGAAACCCCTCCATCAGGGCAAGACTCCCAAAGAGCTGCAGGTGGCAGTCCAGCTGAGTGCTTGTAGAGGGCGCCCCCCCACCCCGCCCCCCACCACCCTTCTCAGTCTCCTTCCCCATCACAGACACTGTGCCATCTTGGAAATGGATACTGTGCTATAGGAGGGAATGAGATTTTTGCCTCTTCAGAGCTTGATACCTCCCTCCTGATTCTTTTTAGTCCAGCTCCCCAGGTCTCTTAGGTCTCAGAGATGGAGCAACAGCTGTTATCCTCAGACCTGGTCACCAGGGAGGGATGTGCTCATTTCCAGCAATGTAGTTAAGGGGCTGGGAAAAACTAATTAAGCCTCTTGGCAGCTATGTGATTGGGCAAGTTCCCTAACCTCTTAGAGACTCAGTTTTCTTCTCCATAAAATAGTGATGATACTCCACTTCCATCAGGCTGTTGATTAAATGAGACAATGCTTGTGGGAATCCTTACTATAGTGCTGGGCAGTAATTTGTATATACTCAATGAATGATCATCCCTTTTCTTTAAATATGCTCATAGATGATATGGAAAATTCTACTTTACCCTCCACGGTTATTTGTCATATCATGTTGTAGTTTTTAAAGATTTTTCCAAAAACCTTTGGGAGAACAAATCCTCTACCCCACTCCCAAAAAACCAGGAAGAACTTTTAAAAAGTTGTGATAAAATATACATAAAATTCACATTTTTAACCATCTTCAAATGTACAATTTAGTGACATTTAGTACATTCACCGTGTTGTACCCATCACTGCTAGCTGGTTCCAGAACTTTCTTCTTCTTTTTTTTTTTTTTCTTTTGAGTCAAGAGTTCCTCTGTCACCCAGGCTGGAGTGGAGTGGCGTGATTTTCGCTCACTGCAGCCTCCACCCACCCAGGTTCAAGCGATTCTCCTACCTCAGCCTCCTGAGTAGCTGGGATTATAGGCACCCACTACCATGCCTGGCTAATTTTTGTATTTTTAATAGAGACAGAGTTTCGCCATGTTGGCCAGGCTGATTTCGAAATCCTGACCTCAGGTAATCCACCCACCTCAGCCTCCCAAAGCGTTGGGATTACAGGCATGAGCCCCTGAGCCTGGCCTAGTTCCAGAACATTCTTATCACACCAAAAAGAAACTCTGTAGCCCTTAAGCAATCGCCCTACTCTCCCCCTAGTAACCACTAATTCTGGCCTTCTGTCTCTATGGATTTGCCAACTTTGGATATTTCATATGGAAACATACAATGTTTGTTTTTTTTGTGTCTGGGTTATTTGACTTAGCCTAATGTTGTCAAGGTTCATTGATGTTATAGCATGTATCAGTACTTTATTTCTTTTAATATCTGAATAATATTCCATTGTATGTATATACCAGATTTTGTTTATCCATTCATCAGTTGATGAACATTTGGGTTCTTTCCACCTTTGACTATCATGAATAACATTGCTATGAACATGGGTCTACAACTTTTTGAGCACCTATTTTCACTTCTTTTGGATCTATACCTAGGATTGGAATTACTGGATCATATGATAATTCTGTGTTTAAATTTTTGAGAAATAGAACAGCTACCAAACTGTTTTCCACCATGGCTATGCCATTTTACATTTCCACCAGCAATGTCTGAGGGTTCCAATTTCTCCGCACTCTTTCCAACACTAGTTATTTCCCATTAAAAAAATTATTATTATAGCTATCACAGTGGGTGTGAACTGGTGTCTTACTGTGTTTTAAGATTTTTTATAGTACTGATTTTGTATGTGTCTGGACTCAAATTTCTATATCGATGTTCTTAAGCCTGCCATATTGCAAAGCTACGTGAAAAACCACCTATACAAAATTCCGAACAAGAGAATGGTGTAAAACTTCTTTTCCTTCTTGGCCCCTGCTATAGCTAAACATCATGACTCTGTAATCTGTAGTATGTTTAAGCCACTTGCAGACAATTTGTGGCAAATTAGAGATGATATCTGATGCCTCTGACCTTCTTTCTAATTTCTCTTTTTTAGGTTTTAGGGTTTCCTTTGGGTCACCCGAAATGTTTTTTAAACACTTTGGATAAGAGCTAAACCACCTGCCACTGGGGACTTCCATACTCTCGGCTCCCTTATCATCTGATGGCATTTTGACTGTCTTGAGGCCAAGTGACTTGCTGTCCATGATGAGTGATGAGAAGAACCTTGGTGTGTCCCAAAAGTTGGTGTCACCTTCAAGGAGCACAAGTAGCTGCTCTTCCAAGCAAGGAAGTCGACAGGTAAAGTTTAACTCATGCAAATTTTAATATGCAAATATAAGCCATCAAGTTTGCTGGTTAAAATGCACACATTTACTTGGGAAATCCTACTTCTCAGTTTAAGAGCATTTACTTTTGGTTATCTCTTGACTGTGTGAGGAGAGTAAATTCTGTATAATTTTAATAATGTGTGCCTACCAGGTGGGAAGAACTGCATTTGGTTCTTCATATAATTTTGTTTAATTCTTGCAACTGTCCTCCAGTGTAGATATTAACATCTCCATTTTCCCCATGAGGAAGCTGACTCAGACTGACTAGGTTACTTGCCCAAGGACACACAGCTAGTAAGGAGCAAAGAAAGAACCAAAGCTCAGTCTGTTTGGCTTCAGAGCCCACACTTTGCTTTATATCCTGCTAAGCAAAACAAAAAAACCATCCATCATTTTTCAAGTAATTAAAATATCCACCCCAACTTTCTTCCCTTCATCACACCTTTTGTGGCAGCTTGTAACCACAGATTGCCCTGCTAGTAGCTTTGAGTCTCACTTGCTTTAATATCTGCAATGGATGAGGGAACCTAATCTACAGAAAAATTGTCCAAAGGAATTAAGTAGGAGGAAGAAAGAATTGAAACAAAGGACTGAATAATTAACTCCTAAATAACTGTCGGGTAATTATATATTGTTTCTTGGTTTCCTTTCTAATGAATCTTTGTTGGCAGAATTTGCTGGTTTTAGATCAGTGGCAGTAAATGCACATTAATCATTATAATTCTTCCCCCAGCAGTTAGGTAGTGAGAGAATGAGCTGTCAGAAAGCTGAATTTATGACCAAAGTGGTCTGTGAGCCTTTACAGCACCTGCTGGCTCTGTTGGCATTTCCTTTTCCTCATGGGAAGTGCTGGCCTGAGAAATCACCCAGAGTCTTTGGTTCCAGAATTGGAAGCAGCAATTAAATAACTCCCACCTCAGTCACATCTACACATTTGGGGTCTCTCAGACTGAGCGTTGCCTGGGATAAGGAGCTTTGCCACCCATGAATCTGTGATGCCAGGAAAATTAGATTTTGCCACAGGTCTGACATTTGGGAAGCCTTCCAGGATCTCCCCTGAGGGGTTAAGAAGGAGAATTTTGTCAGCACTGTCATCGGTTCCTTCTGGGACTAAAAAAAAAAAAAGAAAAGACTAAAATTAGTCATTGGCTAATGCATCATGGCTCCCTGGAGTTCTGTTTCATGAGGTTCACTGTGCTTGTCCTCTTTGTCAGCTTTCCACAGGAGTTTTTTTCTCCCTAAGCCAAAACTCTGGTTGGGGTTAAAACAGCATGTGGTATATCCCCTACCTGTGCCATCTTCCTTACACCCAGGGATTGTTATGTCCTTCTTTGATAAAGGGGGAGAACATGATTCGTTTAAGTAGCAGGTGGTGATTACACCATAGGAATTGGAACAGTACAATGAAATTCTCAGATCAAATACTACGGAAACTGTTTTCAGTGTGTTATTTGGAATTGACTGGGTTTTCACAAAGCTTTTTTGGAAGTTACATCATAAAGGGTAAGAGGAATGTGCTTCATGCCTCAACTTTTTTCTGACTTGGAATGCTTGGTCAATCAGTCAGTCATTCATCAAATGGTCATCTTTTATGACCTGCTTTAATATGCATATAATGTGGCTTTATAAATGGAGACACTTCTATTTCCTCTGTGGCAGAGAAGGTGGAGAATTTAATAAGTTTATTTCAACTTCAGCCTGTGGTTATAAAGCCCGTGTTTTATTTCCAGAGGTCATTTTCTTAGTCCATCTGCTTTCTCATCCTTCTGTTGAAAAAAGGTGTTCTGTCCCAGGGTATGCTTAGTGTTTCCATCCATGTGGTCCACTTTGGCCCCCCATACCCACTCTGCCTTCGCAAACTGGCCCAAGATTGTGCTTCAGTCTTTAAAGGTGCTACAGAGGTGCAGGAACCTTTGAAGCTCTCCTCCCTTAGGGCACACAGCCATCTCCGATGGTCTGTCGGTTGCTAAATATAAGGATGACACTGTGTTTCCAGTCACGTCACTGAAGAGTACCAGTTAAACACTTAAAACTTCAAGATTTACATAGTAAGAAATTTAATTAGAGGAATAAGAAATATAACTAAAGATAATCTGTGCAAATACCTACTTGTATTTCAAACACTAGTTTAAAGTCATTTTCAAATTGCTCTCTTCCTTTCATCTTAAGGGGATACATCTGATGTTGATTTTATTGGTCATTTTTCTTAGTGCTAGTTTTTCTCATGTGCTTTGGAATTGCAGCTTAGAGCTTCATCTAGAGATTGCTTCCCATGTATTCTTTCTCTGCGCTCACGCTGACCCATCTAGGGATTTGCTATTGCCAACTTTCCACCTCTCAGGACCCCAGTGCAGAGTCAAGTCTAATATTTGCAGCAAGGGCCTGCTGTTCCATGATGATGATGGAATACCTGGGACCCAGCACCAAGCCCCAGACAGCATAGCCCAGTGCCTGGCTGTGAGGCTATGTCTCCCTCCTCACCTCTCCCTGGGCAAGCAGATTTTTAAAGCTCTCTTTCATTGTGGTGTGGGGGCTTCCCCCTCCACAGTTTCAGATTTCCAGCAGCGAGCCTGGCTCAAGTCCCAGCCTTTTCCTGATGACATTTTTCACCCCATTAGCCCACAGAAACAGGCTAATGGACACCTCTGTCTACAGTATACTTTACATTTCTGTTTGGTTCTGATCCATGGAGATACTTAATCTTTTTTTGCCACATTATTCTTTTTTTTCAGGTTTGTTGAGGTAATAAATGACAAAGAAAGTTGTATATATTTATGGTGTATAATGTGATGTTTTGATACATGTACACATTCGGAAGTGATTACCCATTATCAAGCTAATTAACATACCCATCACCCCCCATAGTTATTTTTGTGTGTATGTGTGGTAAGAACATTTAAGATCTACTCTTATAGCCAATTTCAAGTAAATAATGCAGTATTATTAACTATAGTTGCCATGGTGTTACATTAGATCCCCAGAACTTACCATTCTATCATCTGTTTCTGTAAGTTTGACTTTTTTAGATTCCACATGTAAGTGAAATCATGCAGTATTTTTCTTTCTGTGCTTGGTTTATTTCACTTAGCATAATGTCCTCCGGGTTCATCCATGTGATTGCAAATGACAAGATTTCTTTCTTTTTTAAGGCTGAATAGTAGTCCACTGCATAAGTATATGTACCACATTTTCTTTGGAAATATTTAATCTTGTTTTTTATCGCACAGACAAAAAAGAGCCCTACGTGTTTATAACTTTGTATATTTTTGCCATATTTGGAGTAAGGGTGGCATTTTGTATATTTTTGCCATATTTGGAGTGAGGGTGGCATTTTGTATGTTTTTGCCGTATTTGGAGAGTGGCAATAGGGAAGGGGCACTAAATGCATGAACTTAAAACACCATCTTAGCTGGAAGACATGGTTTTTTAAAGTCATTTTTACTTAAATTCTCATCCAGTATTGCCAGGTGACCTTGAGAGTCTGTACTCCAGCCACACTAGCTTTCTTTCTCTTTCTGGAGCTGAATTTTCTCTTGTCCTTGTTTCTTGAACTGAGCTTAAACTTGAACCTGGTCTTCCTGTCTCAGACCTATTCATATAAAATCTCGTGGAGCTATGTGTTTATGTATTGATACTCTCCTACCTATATATCTATGTTGAAAGAGCTTGCTTCCTTGAAGGAGAAAATGATTGAGACCTAGGTGTTTTCATTTTTACATCTGACCTAAGACAAAATGTACAACTTAGGGCCATAAAAACCCTAGGAGGAGGGTTCTATCATCTTTTAACTTAAATGTTGGGGCTCCTGAGATTTTAAAAACAGTAAGCCTCACTTTGTCGGTACGAAAACAACCTGTCAATAAAATCTCTTCAAGATAATTTGAGGAGAAAGGTATGCATAGTGATTAGAACATTAACTCTCCAATCTTGGATCTACCCATTAATTGGTTCTATGACCTTAAACTCTCCAAGCCTCAGTTTTTTCATCAATAAAATTGGAATAATAATAGTTCTTTTCTCATAGCATTGTGGTAAGGATGAAAAATAAGTACTTATTCCAGGGTCAGACTCAGAATAGGTGCTGAGTAAATGTAAACGTATGTTTTTATCATTATAGTTAACATTAATTTGACATTCATTCTTATTTGTGAAAGTCCTAAATGCTCATAGTGAATAGTTCTAGCTTTTTTTCTCCCAGGAACTTTTACAGGATCATACATGTATCCACTCATACCTTTTTAGTGTTATACAAAAGCCCACTAAAATATACACTGTACATGTGAATATATACTTTTAAAATAAAAAGTGCCTTACTCCACGCATTAACAAAATGCTTTTGTGAAGAATACAATAGAATGTTTAATAATTGGGCTACATTTGACATCTTTAGGCATAACCTATACCTAAAACAAGTGAAAACAGTTGATGAATTCTTACCCCATTCTGCTAAGCCGTGCCCTTGCTTGGGTGGTAAGTGATTTTCCCCTCTCGCCCCCTATGCCAGCGTCTATCTCTTGGTAGTAGCTGCACAGAGCATTGTGTTAAGAAGGACTTTGCAGCTGAGTCTGCGTTCAGGGGAAAGATTACCATATTTTTAGCTGTGACTTCTGGGCGTAAGGCAGGGAGAGCACAGCATGGGCCCTGTGTTTGTCACCCCTTAGTGACAGAGAAGAGTTGAAATCAAGAGCTCTCTGTTGCAATCTTTATAATGTGTTATTGGATGAACTTCAGGTAACCGTAGGTTGTCTCAGTTCTCCATTCATAAAAAGGAGGAAAAACTCTCTTCCCGCCTTTTCCCCTGGAATGCAGTAAGAGAACATTGAGTGTTTTCAGTGGCTAAAAGACATTGAAAGTCTTTGGAGAAAAGTCCTCTGTAAATTCAAGAAACTGGTATAATTACAGATAAGCTGCCTTTACTTTGGCCACTTCTGGAAGCAGAAGTCACATGACCTTGTTTTAAGAACCCTGACATTCTGCAGAATTGGTTCTTTTTGAAGTAGATCACTTTTCAGATATCATGCCTTCACTATAGAGGAATCTACTTTTCTTGTAGGAACTAAAGGCACCCTGCTTATTTGAAAAAAAAAAAAAAAAGGTTGTTGGTCCCTCCTGACTTTCTTAATCATACCCTATTATTTGTAGAGTTCTAAGTGGATCTTCAATGTTCTTCCTCATCCCAGGTTTTGGTTCCACTATTCCTTTAGCTAGAATGATCATATGAAACCTTACTACCCTTTTGAATTATGTCATTTCCTTAGCAATAATTTTTATTTATTGCTTTAAGATTTTTAAATGATTTTTATAAAAACAACATTTGCTCATTGTAGATTATTTACAAAGTAAATGTGAATTGCTATGCTTTAATTAACTTATTTTTAAATGGCTGCTGATAGGTCACATAAAATGCCTGAAAATGACCGTGGTTGGTGGAGGTCATTGGTGTCATTGTCAGATGGTTTCTTTGCAGTCCTGGGGGTGAAAGGCTGATTAGTGTTGATTCATGAGAGACTAGGAACAGAGGAGTAGAACAGCCCAGTTCTACCAGGCCCCTCGACAGGATTTGAGAGAGGCCTTCACACGTGTTCTGGTTTGGAACCTTGAGCTTGGCTAATACCATGCTTAACACTGCCATTGTCTCTCCTCCTTCAGTTGCTTCATTGGTTAAAAAAGTGTATGGTTCTTTAAGTACTGGGTCCTGTGTATACATCCTTTTATTTCTCATAGCACCTAGGACAGGGCTTTGCACGTAGAAGATACAAATCGTCGGACTGAATTTATTGAAAACCAGTGACAAATATCCTTCTATTGGGGCAGGTGAGAATGTATGGCCAGGTATACATGGAGAACATGCGGGAGCAAAAAGCCCACAGATTCTTAAGCTCCCTACTCCAGT
This sequence comes from Theropithecus gelada, assembly GCF_003255815.1. Taxonomy (NCBI): domain Eukaryota; kingdom Metazoa; phylum Chordata; class Mammalia; order Primates; family Cercopithecidae; genus Theropithecus; species Theropithecus gelada. Next base: position 87,989,180 of record NC_037670.1, read on the forward strand.
GACAGTTGTGAGGATCTATAATAAAATGAAGAAGGGCTTCCCCATTGATTTTATTCTGGCAAATGATAGCATCCATAAATGTTCTTCTATACCTGCGGTCTGTGAAGGAACTACTCTATTGAACGTCTGGAACAAAAGTAAAGATGCTGGCTCTAGAAACTGATGCATGTTCTCACCAGCTTTGCTTTTTGCCTGCTGGATAACCTTGCCATGTTTTTTAATACATTCTAGGTCTCAGCTTTTTAGCTGTTAAGTTTGGATAATTTTGCTTACTTTTGAGAACTAAATGAAACAGTAAATAAGAAGTATCTAGACTAGCACATGGGAAACATTCAGTAAATGTAGATTAAATTAATGAATGAATTTAATCATTCATTCATGCAGTTGCTCAGTAGAATTAGGTTAGGGTTAGAATTAATCATTCATTCATGCAGTTGCTCAGTAGAAAGATTACCATTCACAAAGTCTTGTAGATACATTAAGTGGGTTAAGGAATATCTAAGTGGGAGGGAGAATTGCTATTTTAAAATGTGTAAAATATGAGTAATTGCAATTTCCTCTTATCTTTTTCCCACTGCCCCCTTATATTTCCTTTCTAGAACTTTCAAAGTAACACATTCCAGAGACCAGATTAGCTTGATAAAGATGACTGAATATGCTTTGTCTTTATCAAAAGAGTCCTATAGCCTTGAATTTTATTTCTTCAACCAATATCTATTGAGAGCCTGTTACTAAAAGGCCCTGAGCAGGGATATATGAAGCTATGAAGGACAGGACAGCTGAACAGTTCATCATAAATAAGAAATCAACTCTGACTGGAAAGACTATGGGTTGTAAAGAGAGCACAGCCTCTATTCATTTTTAAAGTGTATTGTTAGCATTTGGCATAGAAGTTAGCAGTAGAGAGTAAATCCTGTCAAAATAATTGACAAGTGCTTCACTCATTTGCAGGGGTTTTGAAATGGAGAGATCTATTGCTAGGTAAGTTTCCATACAATTATGCAATTCACTCGTGTCACCCTGCTAATCTACAGTGACTTGAACTCTCCTAGGGTCACCCAATGAGAGCTTATTTATGCAGGGTATTAGATTATGCTGCACTCCAGGGAGCCCAGCCTGGCTGGGCTCAGGGCCAGAACTCATAAAACAGGTGAGTGGAATAGGGAAGAATTTGCCAAGGAGGGAAAAGAGAATTAACACTTTAATATCCAGGTGTTATTTCAGCTGTCTGGGTATTGAAAATGCTTAGTCCCATTTCTTTCTCTTTTTTTGAGACGGAGTCTCACTCTGTTGCCTATGGTGGAATACAGTGCCGCAATCTCGGCTCACTGCAACCTCTGCCTCCTGGGTTCAAGCGATTCTCCTGCCTCACCCTCCTGAGTAACTGGGACTACAGGTGTGCTCCCGTAGTGCCACCATGCCTTCAGGTGATCCGCCCTCTTTGGCCTCCCAAAGTGCTAGGATTACAAGTGTGAGCTACTGCGCCCGGCCCCATTTATTTCTTTTAATTTCATAATGTCTTTAGAGATACTAAGATTTAGTATCTCTAAATTTATTTCAGTATTCAGTACAGGCTGAATAAACACCACAAGACAGTCCAGTCAAGGAGGAGGGACCTTGGAAGCATCGTGGTTGTCTCACATTGTTCTGTGATGATCATAGAAGAGGAGAGGCAGTGAGCATGAACTCTGGAGCCAGATGGCCAGTGTTTGAATCTCCAGCTGTTTATAAGCTGTTTGATCTCAAAGTTAATACCCTCTCTGTGCCTTGTTTTCTTATTAGGTGTAAATTGCTTAGTTTGAGGAGAGCATGTAGTAGGAAGTGCTATGTAAGTGTTTGACAAATAAACATAGCCTTTTGTGAGCAGTGGAGTCCTGGGAGCCCTTAGGCAGTGTCACAGCTGCTTCCCTGCTTCTTTCCAGCTGGGAGGCGGGTGGCACAGTACAGGGGCAGGCAGCTTGGCTTGTGTCTAGGCTGCTCTCAGAGGAAGACTCAGCATGGAACACTCCAAGTGAAAACTCTCCAATAGCATCTTCACAGCTCATAATATCCTTTCATGCTACCCTTTGGAGTCTCAGCACAACTCAGTGAGGTCTGTAATGTTTCCCCCACTGTGGAAAGGAAATACGGCCCAGAGATATTAACTGATTTGTTTGGAGTCCCATGGCTAATAAATGGTAGGGGACCAGGCAACCAACTATTTGGAGAGCACTGGGTTTCTTTAGATGCTAGAAGGCTTCTGCAGAAGTTTATTCAAGTTCCATGCCTTATGTACAAATGGTTGTTATTTAAACAAGCCTCCATCAGCTCACATCTTTATGAATGCAGGGCCAAGAGGAACGTGGATGATTGAAGTAGCCTTAGGGTCGCCGTTTGCCTGGAGCTGGTTTTTTTTTTTTTTTTCTTTTTCTTTTTCTAGTGGACCCCACTGAGAAAAATAATTAACTGTATATTTCTTATAGTTTTCTAGATTCTCATTTTCTGGGCCTTTTACTTCTCCTCCTTACTGCTGACCTTTTTAGCTACCCCTATGGTTATGACATACCTCAAAGGTAGGAAGGCTGAAGAAATAAGACTGAGTTCTCAATATATTCCCACTCAGAGTAAGTCTTATAAGAAACAAACAAACATTTGATATCAGAAGAGGTTAAAGTATCGGCTCAAATGACATATTTGAGTTGTCAGGACTTCTTTGTTCCTCTCCACACCCACAGATGACAGACTGTCAGCTGCATTCCACACTCTGAAGATCACGAGAAACTGAACTCTTAAAACACTTCTGGAAAGTTGCTGAACTGTCTGTATTCTGCAATTCTGGAATAATCACAGCAAATATATTTGGGTGAGATTTAGAAATATTACTTTGATGAAAACTACATGGAATGCCTTAAGAATATTTATTCATGGTTGGGAGTGGGCACATTTAAGATGCAGGAAGGCAGAACCCTGGCCCACATGCTCCGGTTGAGAGCACGGCGTAGCAGCTGTACAAGGTAATGGAATGTTCTCAAGAAGCTGTTGATGCAAATGTAAACTAAACTGACCGATTCAACAGCTCTTTCCTGGGGAGGGGAAAGTCTACTTCAGTAATTTGATAGTATGAAAAAACTAAAGGTCCAGAAGTGACAGTGTAAGAAGTAGGACAGAGGCACAACAGAATACTTCGCTAGTGTCATCTGACATCGCTCTAAAACCTACACCCTGGCCCTACCATCGAGTTCAGCTGTGTTTTCCACTGCATCTGTACACAAGCCCACATCACCATCTAAATCACCTCCTCTCTGTTCCTACTTCAGATGAATCACATAACTGGCACATCTTGGCCCAGTGGTCCCTGGTGCCCTGTGTAGTGAGTTGAATCATCAAAAAACATGTTCACTTCCTAATTAATTAAACTAAAGTTACTGCACAGCAAAAGAAATAATAAACAGTGAACAGACAACCTGCAAAATGGGAGAAAATATTTGCAAACTATGCATCCAACAGGGAACTAATATCCAAAATATACAAGAAACTCAAACAGCTCAACCACAACAACAAAAAACAAATAATCTCATTAAAAAACAAGCAAAGAACATGAGTAGACATTTTTCAAAAGAAGACATACAAGTGGCCAACAGGTATATGAAAAAATGTTCAACATAATTAATCATCAGGGAAATGCAAATCAAAACCACAATGAGATACTATCTTGTATCAGTCAAATGACTATTAATACAAAGACAAAGAACAGCATGGTGGTGAAGATGCAGAAGAAAGGGAATTCTTTCACATTGTCAATGGGAATGTAAATTAGTACAGCCTCATCAGAAAACAGTATGGAAATTTCTCAAAGAACTGAAAGAAGAACTACCATATGATCTACTGGGTATCTAACCAAAGGAAAAGAAATAAATACATCTAAAAGTTACCTGCACTCATATTTTTATTGCAGCAGTATTTATAATATCAGAGATATAAAATTAACCTGTTTCCATCAACGATTGAATGGATAAATGGATAAGGAAAATATGATATGTACACACAATGGAATACTGTTGAGCCATCAAAAAGAGTGAAATCATGTATTTTGCAGCAACACGGATGGAACTGGACCAGGTCATTATCTTAAGTGAAGTAAGCCAGGCACAGAAAGACAAATATGACATGTTCTCATAAGTGCATGCTAAACAATGTGTTTGGGTGGACATAGAGAGTGGAATGATCTAGATAACGGAGACCCAGAGGGTGAGGGTGGGGGAGGGAGGAGGAGGACGAGAAATTAGGTAATGAATACAATGTACATGGTGATGGATACCCTAAAAACCCTGACTTGATCACTGTGCAAACTGTGTATGTAAGAAAATTGCACATGTACCCTATAGATATGTACATTGTTTTAAAAGAACAAGATGTGTCCACATCCTAATGCTGGAACCTATGAATGTTACCACATTTGGAAAAAGGATCTTTACAGATGTAATTTAAGGATTTGAGATGAGGAGAGCATCTCAGATTATCCAGGTGGGCCCTAAATTCACTGACAGATGTCCTTATAAGAAACACGTTGGGGAGAAGACAGACATAGAGGAAAAGGTGATGTGATGGTGTAGGCAGAGATTGGAGTGATGCAGCTACAAGCCAAGGTATGCCACGGAATGCTGGCAGCCCCCAGAAACTGGGAGAGGCAAGGAATGAATGAATCCCCCTGAGATCCTCCAGAGGGAGCGTGGACCTGCCAACACTTTGATCTTGGACCTCTGGCCTCCAGAACTGCTAGAAAATAAATATCTGTTTATTTAAGCCACGAAAGTTTGTGACTGCTCATCAAGTTGGCCTCAAGAATCTAAGACACCCTGCTGCTTACTGTGTGTCAATTTTTCTGGGAGTCCCAGCTCAAGTAGATCTAGGCCTTGGAGATTATGCCTGTCTGAGCTCCTGCAGCAGGTTTGTGTGAATCTCCCATTTGACATTTGCAAATTTTCAACATTGTGCTATCCCTTTTATTAACATTTGTAATGTAAGTTAGATTCTTGAGAGCCAGCACTTGATTTTACATCTTTGTATCTCTAGTTCCTGATAATGAGCTTTGGACCTTTGAGCAGGGACCACCCTATTAAAGAGAAGCTCCATTACAAACTGGACTATAACATACTTAGCACTAAAGTCATTCCTTCTTTGATTTGTAAAGTTCTCTGAGATCTTAGCGTTGTCTCTAGGTTCTCGTTATGAGAACCAGTTGTATAGCACTGTGAAAATAATACACTTCTGATTAGGATCAAGATAAAGAACAGTTTATTGTGCTAAACTTCTGCCACCTACTCCTGTGATTCTACGTCATGTGTGTGTTGATTAGTCAGAATGTATCTCTACTTTGATTGCAAATTTCAATTAGCTCTGAAAAAATAGTTTTGAGCACTCTGTGAGAGAGAACACTGTTCTCAGCTGGTGCTGTCCAGCAAAGCAGTGGGTCTCCTTGAAGAGTTGTGAATGCCCTGTAGTTGGCATACAAAAGTATTATATCTGAATGTAGAGTCTGTGATTCTCTTCTATGCTCAGACACCAAAGGACAGGGCTCTGTGACATGTTACTGAAAGTTTTTTTTAATTAAAAGATAATAAAGGTAAAATATTAAAACAGTCCTGGGTGATACAAAAAGGAAAAATGTCTCGCCTCTGGCCCCAGTCCCATTCACACAGGAGCCTGCTTTGGAGTTTTTCTCACCTCCACACATGGTATGTGCTCATGAGTTGGAGTCAGAAGACCTGGGTCCTTGTCCTCAGAAGCCCCTCACTCATTTTTGTGGCCCCAGACAAATCACTCAGCGTAGATTCCTCATCTCTAAATGAAAGAGCTGGGTAAATGACTTCCTCATTCTTTGTCACACGCTGAGACTTAAGTATTCCATGATGGTACAGGAAAGCCAATCATCATGGTATACTTTGAAGGGAAGAGAAAAGCCCAGAAGAGACCCGTGAGTCACTTGGGTAGACAGAGCTATCTTGTCTTTATTGACTAAGCCGCAAACATATGGAGGGCAGAAACATGCCCCTGGAGCAAAAGATAGACTCGTTCCACTAGGGGAGAGAGTAGTGGGGGTGAGAGGCAGGACTGGTAGGGGAGGGTCAGTAGGTGGCCCTGGATGGACTCAGCTAAGTGCTAGTGTGCTTCTAGGTGATCTTGTCCAAAGTGGACACTCAGCTGCGAGGTTCTGCGTGGGATCTCCAGACTCAGTCTGCAAATGGGTTCTGCCTCTTAGTAGTTTGTGATCTTGCACAAACTAATTTGGAGTTTCAATTTTCTCGTCTGTGAAACGAGGATAATAATAGTTTCATTATAGAATCACCACAAGGTACATCATATTAAGAAAATAGTAGTTGTCACTTTTATAACTATAATCACTACCACAATAGCAACTATAAAAACCCCATCACCACCGCAGTGGGCTGCATGGCGAGAGAGGAATGACATTTATGGGCTGGGTGTTTTCATCTTTAATAGTCCAAGAGACCCTGCTTACCGAACAGAGCATTAGGAGGAGAGAAAAATGCATAGAAGATGCTGTTTGTAGCTTTAAGGGGCTTGATACAATTAGGGGAATATTTAACAAATATTAATGATTTCCAAATATATCTGAGGGGCCTAAAAACATGCCAAAGTAATTGTAGCCATAAATGCTGAGTGAGTGATCAACAGCGTGGAAAAGTCATATGTGCACTGAAGTGTTTTTATTAATGCTGTTCTAACTATAAATCCATCTGTGGTCAATACAGTTGGAACGCGTTTTTCTCTTTGGAAACTCAGGATGGGAATGACCTCAGGTGGAGCCACCGACAGAACTGGCAGCCCACAGGGTTTTGTCTCCCTGTTGGCAGTATCAGCTGCTGGCAAGGACTGCTTTTCCTTCGCTTTCTCAAGGGTTCACCACAAAGACTGTGTGAATATTCTCCCATTATCCAAGTAATGAAGGCACCAGTGTTTTTGGTCTGTGGCTAGCCAGGTTATAAGACTCGAAACATTCTGGGGCCTGAATCATCTGGATATTCATTTCCCTAGCCCTGGCATGAGATTGGAGAGCTACATCTCTGTGTGAAGGGAAAGAAGGGACGGTGACAGTGGCGGGTAGTGACTGCTACTCCCATGTAGCCATCAGAACCCAAGTGGGAGCTTCATTGCTCAGTCTCCTGCTTTCTTTAATCTTCTTACTTAGATCCCAAAGTCAGGAATTGTACCCGAGGTTATAGGGCTAACGCAAATGCTGCTGTTTAGTCCGACATGAGTTTATGATAGAAGATTTAGAAAGGATCTCATAGCTCACTTGTTCTAAACTCCCTGCCAGTCTTGGAACCTTCTCTGTGGTGCCTCTGCCAAGTGGCCACAGCCTCTGACGGAACACTTCAGAGACTTTCATAGAGCAGCCATGGCGTTTTTGTTATTTTTCATAGCACTCATTAGATAGTAAGACAACCCATCCTTTTAGGCAGAGCTAGAATCCAGGGCTTTGTAGTTCCCACCCATTAGTCCTGGTTTTGCCCTCAGAGTCTATCAAGTCAAATCCCAATTCTTCGAGACAGCCTGGTGTCCTGGAATGTGGCTACTCAAGTTGGGCTTATGGTCCAGCAGTAGTGATAGCCTCAACTGTGCAAGTGCAGAATCTCAGGCCTCCCCCAGACCTACTGAATTTAAATCTGCATTTTAAACAAGATCTCCAAGTGATTGACATGCAAATTACCGTTTGAGAAGCACTGAGTGAGAGCTCATACACTACCTTTCTCCCAACTAATTTTTTCTTTTGTTAAAAATTGCCATTGCTATCAGACCTGCTGGTGCTAAACAAATAAACAAACAACCATAGCTGAGAAACATCTAACAAGAAACAACAACTCCAGCTCTCAGTGATTGAAATGTGAGTACAGTTTTGCTCTAGCATCAGTTAAAGCTGTCATTCTATTAATTGAAAATCTATTGACAAGTATTGTCAGTGTTCATAAAACAATCATAAAAGGTAATACTGATGATCGTTAGCCTTTCTTAATAGGCTGTAGAAGATCCTGAATGCCTTTAAAATCATTAAAGACAGATTAAATTATATTATTTAAGGCTGGGTATTACCTTGTGATTTTTAAAAAACTGATAAACAGATTAAACAAGTAATCAGGACACCCATTTTCCAACCATGCCTGAGAGAGGCAACCACAAAACTTTCTTCCCCAACACTCTTCAGCTGCAAGAAGAATAAAAGTTTAAATTGTTTTCTATTTCTGACATCACTGCAAGGGTAGTGACTGAGGATTCAGCATTTGAAAGGTGCCTGTGGAAACAGCTGTGCTGGAGGGAAGTGCTTTCAATTCGTGCACTCAGCAATATGGAAATTAACTTGGCCAGCACATGAGCATGAATAAACGCTTAGCTGCCTTTGCAATCACAAAGCAGCTTTCTATCTTTGGCACTTTTCAGACATTCAGTAAAACAGACTAAATTTAGTGCCAGATGACAGCGCCAGACTGTCTTCAGTGAAACTCAAGCAAAAACCTTAAGAGGCCACATCCCCCAACCGCTCCCATGTTTCTCTCTCCATCTGGTCTTCATGGTGACCTTTAAGCTTGACACCCCACAGGACGAGACATCAGTGCAGCCGTGTTGGGCTAAGTCAGCAGGGCCTTGATTTCCCCAAGGGCCCAAGTCTACCCTGTACTGTGTCTCAGGATATGCAGCTCAAGATGCGTGCCCTACTCTTGGGTCACCAGGAGACACTCCTAAGTCCTGGTTCCTTTAGCCAAAAGAAATCAACATCCCTCTTGTTTTCTGTCCTGAGTGCCAACTCACTCTAATCCAGCACACGTTATTAAAGTCCCATGTCCTGAAGGTTCTCGGGGATTCTTTTGATACCCCCCTTGCTTTGCAGACTCATTCAGTAAATATTTATTTCGGCCCCTATTTCCCAGGTAGTAGTATTGTAATAAATAAGACACAGTCCCTGTCCTCACTGAACCCATGTTCTAGCTAGGGAGGCTGATAGTGCAAGGTGACTGTCATCCAGGGAGGACGTTTGGGCCTAAATGAGAATTTACCAGGCTAAGAGGTAGATGGGGCAGGCTTTCCAGATATGAAAAAAATGAATGGCAAAGACTCAGCAGCCTTAAAATGTACAGGCTAATTTCCCTTCCCTGTTTGGTGGGACTACAGGATAGGGAAAATGGTAGCTCTGAGCAGGGTTGAAGACCTAACTTGCCTCCATCCATACTGCACTGTTTCTTAACTCCTTCCAATTGTCTCAAGGTCTCGACCCTCCACTGTGCTTCTACCCAATGGGATTTACTCCTTTTTCTTCATCAGAATTTTCATACTTAAACTACAGTAAAAATCCAGTATGCTATAATATGTGACAGAATGATTAAAAATTTAAGTTCTGCAGTCAGGTGGCTTCATCACTTGGTTTTATAACATCAGGGAAGTTATCTAATTCTCTCTCCCTCAGTTTCCACATGCAAAAAAATAAAGAATAATAAATCCAATCTCAAAGGTTGTGCAGGAATTAAACATGATCATGTAAGTATGGTGTTTAGCACATTATCTGAAATATAGAAGATGCTTAATAAGTGTTAGCTATTGTAATTGCTCTATTCTTTCAGCTTATTTATTAATATCTACTATGTACTATTTTAAGTAGTGAACAAGACAGAAAAGGTTCCTACTTTCATGGAGCTAGAAAGTGTTCTCCAATTATTTTATATTATTATTGCTTATATTGTTATGTTTATGTATTATTTCAGCCAACCCCACTGTATATTTAAATGGCATGCTGTGCAGAATTGTGGATACAGCCTAATATTTCTTTGTAAGTCAGCTACTCAGTGCCATTTACTTGGTTTGAGAACTTATTTTCTCAGTTTGAGACCCCAACAATGAATAAACCAGGAGAAATATTTTAGTTCCTACTAAATATATACTTAGTACTTTACTAGGATTCTAAGCAGGTTGAAAAGATGGTCACTGCGATAGCGTGGGAAGAAAAGACGAAAGCACTGGAGATAAAAATGAAAGGGAAGAAAAAAAAACCTTACAAGTTAATTAATTGCTAAATTATTTGGTAATGGACAGTAATAATAATGTGATTTACAGGAATATGTGACTGATGTGGTTTGGATAATTTAGGAATTTCATGGAAGGAGATAGAAACCAAACTAAAATCCTGAAGAGTTTGGTTGGTTGGTAAAGATCAAGAGAAGATTCTGGGAGGCCAAAATATAAGTAAATCGCCAAAGTGGAAATAAAGACAACCATTTTGTCATACTCATTTTTATATTGCATGAAGGACAGGACACAATGAGGCCCCAGAAGTGGTTGTTGACTTTAGTACAAGTGAGGAATTAATGGAATGGATGAGAGCTGAGGTTAGGATGGTGGCTGGGGAATCGAGAGGAAGGAAGTAGAAAATACACATTTTGAAGATGGAACCAACAGGACTTACTTACAAGAAAATATTAAAGCCTTTACAATTTTCAAAGTGATTTCACATATACTGTGTCCTGGCCTAGTATTCTTTCTTACAGCGGCACACAGAATTTGCACCAAGTTCATTAGTGGTTCTTACCCTGTCATCCACGTAACCAGTGTCCTCTTATTATGACCAGTATTTTAATGATTGCTTTACTCTCCTATAAATTTGTGTGTGTGTGTATATATATAATTTATATATGTAAATATATATAATGTATATAATTTTTGTGTATTAAAAATTACATATATATATATACACACACACACACACACACTTTTTTTAAGAGACAGGGTCTCACTCTTTCACCCGGGCTGGAGTGCAGTGGTGTGCTCATAGCTCTCTGTAGCCTTACACTCCTGGGCTCAAGCGTTCGTCCTGCTTCAGCCTCCCAGAGTCCTAGGATTACAGGCATGTGCCACTATGTCCAGCTGAAATTCATTATTAATGTAACCTACTTGAATACATAATTTTGAAAATGTCAGCATCATGCTTTACTGTAATATAAAGGAAAATTCAACGAATGTGGTTAATGTTAAAACATACATTTCAATATGTAAAAGCCCAGGCATGACCACACCAGAAGACATAATGAAGTGATCAGATATACCTATACATAGAAAGGGACCACTGCAAATGGAGAGGATACAGGTATGCTGTATTAATAGCTCAAATAGCATGGCCTTCAGCAACGTCGTTCTCTAAAATAGTGGGAGACACTTGGTAAAGTTCCAACAAGAACAAAATACAGTCTTCCCTCAGTTACTCAGCACTTACATCCCAAGAGTGCATAAAAACCATGCGAAAATACGTTGATGTGTATGTGAAACAGAGTTCGGTTCCATGCTCAAGTGATTTTAAGTACATTTCACCTACAGAAATGGCTAATGGCACTTTGGGAAGTCTTTGGGGTGTGGGACAGCGTTTTCATTGTGCAAGACCAAGGCATTGTGGGACATCTAACATTCCTGGCTCCCAGCCATTCCATGCTAGAGGCATCTCCTTATCATTGTCACAACTAAAAGTGGTTCCAGGATTCCACAGTGGCCCGGAGGGAGCACTCGCAACCTCACTGAGGACCACCAGGCTAGATGTTGGCCTCATGACTCATGGATGGTGACAGGGGAGTTGGCGGTGGGGCAGGGGTCAGATTTGGATGTCGAGTCCAGAAAAGGAGTTGGTTGCATTGCTTTTTTAGCCAAGGAGAGTCTTCACTTTCTTAAATATTTCAAATCTAGCTTTTCCAACCTGGTAACAGTTTCAAGTTCTGACCCTAGGTGGAAGATAAAATGAAGAAAACACAATATTTTGTAGGAAAAAAAAATCAACTCCTATTTTTGTTTGTTTATTTATGTTAAGGGCCAACAGATGTGCTTTAATTCCCTGCCCTCTTTGGTGGCTCACTGATAGGAATGCACTCTGTCTCAGGAGGAGGAACAATCCAGTTCTAACAGGAATTTTTGAAATAGTTCTCAGATTTAATTCTTGTTTTCCTTTAAACTTACAGGTATGATCTTATCTCCTTTTTTTTTCAGTTTTGTAAAGGATGCCATAACGTCCGATTCCTCTTGGTATTTGCATTGTGCACAATCAAATGTTTTGAGCAGATGTGCATGATTGTTTAGTATTAGTGCTGTGCAGGTTGCTTCTGCCTGGGAATCTTAAAATAAACAAATCAAAAGGACTTGATCCACTTAGAGTACTTCCAGAGGATTTTAAGTTTTGGATTTTTATTTAACAATGACAACAACACCCACACCCCCTTCTTTAACAAATGTGGATGCATTGTATCTCATTTGTAAATAGTCATTCGGCTCAAAGATACTGGGCATACTTCAAACGCATACTAATTTATGACATTCCAAGAAGATAAATCTGTTTGCAGACTTATTCCAAGACTAAGTTTATTCATTTGCCAATCAGATGCATACTATTCACAGGACAGCAGGTTAGGCGTTGTGGGGAAATCGGAAATACTCTGGACCCTTTATGCCCTCAAGGAGCCTACTGTCCAGCAGGGATGATAAAACCTCATGTACATATTATCATAAGTAAGTGGTGAACCTCCGGAAAAGTAAGATGGAGTCCTTATGGAGTCTCTAGGGATTAAATGGTATTTTCCACTGGAGGGGGTGAAATTTGAGGTGGAAGTTTTAACTTGACAACCGTAAAGGTTCATTAACATTTAGACAGGTAAAGTGTGTTAAATTTTGAGGAATGACTTTCTGAGCTAAAATAAATTCAAGTAAGATTTTTTTTTGGTGTTTTTAAGTAATAGGAAATCTGACTTCCCATCACTTATTTGTATGCATTTATTGTCTGAGTGTAATTAAGTGACTTGGAATAATTGGTAATAATTGCTATGAAGAAATCTCATTCAACATTGCTACCTTCCTTAAAAAAAATCATCTAATTTAAAAGCTGGATCTTTTTTCGAAGCTTTGCTTTTTTCCATTGAAGAAGTCTCTTTCACAACTCCAGATCTTGGGAATACCACTGTGATATTTTAAAACTCTGGAATGTACCTTTAATTGGATTCACAGTAAAGTGCCATCAGATAGAAGACAGACCCGTCACGATCGTGACGTAAAGAGTTCCGTTGCTAACGTAGGAAAGGGTTCTCATTACCAGGTGGGTCCCATGTATTGAACTTGAGGACAACACAGAAACTGAGCCAGAGCCACTCAGGACCCTGTGTGGTTTCTGTGCCCTCCCTATTAGACCACTTGTGTCCCAGGACTTGAATCTAACTGCCTCCTGCTCCCTGGTGCTGGTTCAGACTCACTGTCCATCTCCCAGTGCCCTTGGCTTCTGTCTGTAGCACCTGCTTGTGGGCTGGAGATTTGACTCAGAGCAAGTTAGTCCAGGTGAAATCTTGGCTGAAGTGTCATGCTTGTCAAAACTTAATTACTCTGTGTTGGAAATATTTTCTGTTGGATCTGGCTGGCAGTTACTAAGTATATGTATAAATGTATAAATTTATCAAGGCATACTCTTTAAGATTCGTGCATTTCATGTAAATTATATCCCAATAAAAAATTTAAAAATAATAATAAAAATAAACTCTCCCAGTCACTGAACTATTGCCACTTTTGGTTTATCTTCAGGTGATTAGCAATGATGTATTCATTTTTAAGTATTTAAAAGTAAATTTTCAGAACTTTTAGTGTTTTTCTTTTTTATTTCTTTTAAAATTCTTTTTCAATTAGTTGAAATAACCTAAATAGCCAATAGTGGAAGATTAGTTGTAAGAACTGTTTGTAATAATTGGCCAAAGAAAGAAAAGTTTTTGAAACAAAAAAAGATGGAAAAAACAAATTTCTGGGAAAAAAGAGTGAAAGTTCTTGTTGCAAAAATATACTTTTAACGCATCTAGATTTCCAGTACATTTAAATACCTAGAATTTGTGGATGCTGATTTTCAACAAAATAATTATTTCAACCAAGTTGTCATATTTACTGATTTGCATTGTCTCATACTTTTCAGCCAATTCTTAAACCAACTTCCTTCCCCCAACAACACACCACACACACACACTCTCTTTTGGTTAAAATTCAGACCGAAGTCTAGTGCTGAGCAAACAGTAATTGCATGGTAATGTCAAAGTGAACAAAAATAGAACTTACAGGAAAATCTTTACATTTAACTGTGCCTATTAAGGTTCAAACACCGAAAGAAACATTCTCTTCTCAAAAAAGAGCTTTAAAAAAACTGAAATTCGATGCCACTAAATTATAGAATTAAATCTATGAAGCCCAGGGACTGTATGGAAATTAAATTTGGATTTCTTCTCCCCAACAAACCCAGCCAGCCTCCCCATCTAGAATAAATTTACTGATAGGATGCAGTGCTTTTTACCATTATTATTTTTCAAAAAGGTAGACATTTAACATCAACTCTTTTGTTGGAACAGGACAGCTGGGAAGTGGTGGAAGGACTGAGAGGGGAGATGAATTACACCCAGGAGCCACCAGTTCAGAAAGGATTTTTGCTGAAAAAGAGGAAATGGCCCTTAAAAGGCTGGCACAAGGTAAGGTTGTTCTTGGCCTCCCCTTTATTTGCATTCACACTGCCCCACTCAGCACCTGTTTCTTAGGCACTCATATTTAATTTCTAGTTGTAATTTCAGACCAAGAAAAGGGCACCTAAATTGAATGTCTTAATTAATAATACTTTCTTCCCCACAGAGATTCTTCTATCTGGACAAAGGAATCTTGAAATATGCCAAGAGCCAAAATGATGTAAGTCTTTTCGTGGGCTCAGTGTGGTATTGGAGAATCCTAAAGGGGTAACCATCAGCTCAGAGATGAGAGTGCGTATAGTTGAGGATAGCTCTTCTCAGAACTGGAAATCATAGAGGGGAATCACTTCTGTCTGAGCTCTGGGTTCCAGGCAGGCTCAGTTCCTCCACCAGGTCCAGGTGCAGGGGCTCCCCCAACACTCTCAGGGCATGCAAAGGTCTGTTCTGGTCTTAAGGTTGTGCTAAGGAGTTCCCCGGGTGGGAGAATACATCCTCACAGCTAGATAACAGGAACAAAACATAGGGCGTCCCTCTCTCTTGTACTGTTACCAAGGGGTTCGGGGAGAAGGCCCTGGGTGAAGAAGTTCCTTTTCAAATTAATCCCGGGCAGTTGGTGTGTGAGGGCTCTGAATGACCATTTGTTCTGCCCCTTGAAGGAGTCCTGCTCTTCTCCCTTCTTCCTCTCCTGTCCTCTCAGCTTCCTGCTCTCACTTCTTTTATTAATACATCAACTTCTAAATGAATGTAGACACCAGAAACTAATTCAGCGGGAGGCAGTGCAGTTGACAGGTGAATTCACTGCTATGGGAGTCAACCCACAGTGTTTACTCTTTTGCTTCCTCACATCCTGACTATGTAAACTGCTTGTTACTTAACCCCTCTGTACCCCAGTTTCTTCATCTGTAAAATGGGGAGAGTACTTCCTACCTCAGAGACTCAGGAAGACAGTGCATGTCCAGCACATAACTCAGCACTGGCTCACGCTAAGTGCTTGAGGAGTCGCAGTGGTTGTGATTTTACTGTCAGTGGGTGTGGAAGGGTGTGTCAGGGTTGTGACTACTGCTTTTAACACCATGGTTCCCAAGTGACCCTCTTGGTGCCTTTGCAGATAGAGAGAGAGAAGCTGCATGGCTGCATTGACGTGGGGCTCTCAGTGATGTCTGTAAAGAAGTCATCAAAATGCATAGACCTTGACACCGAGGAGCACATCTACCATCTGAAGGTGAGGCTGCTTCCCACTGTGCAGAGTTGACTTATGTTGGGGAAGGATTGTCAGTTATTATACTGTTGGTGATGCCTTTTGGGTATTCAGCCAACATGTAGAAGACCTTCATTACCAAAGTGTTTCTCATGGACAGTGTTGGTGTTTGAATGGGATGTCATTGTGCAGGACTGTCAGCACTGCTTGAAGGTTTAGCCTCCTGGTCACCTCATCCCCTAGATACCAGCCTGCCCCCAGTGATTGTGACAACAGTCAACAATGAAAAATGTTGTTTGCAAACCATCTCCACTCAGGCAGTAACATCTTTAGTGAAGAACCATTTACTATGGGTTAACATGTGTTCCTGAAATATATATAACATTTAGGCCATGGAGCCCTGTTTTATCACTTTGGCTAATTTTATAGGAATCCCACCAAAATTCTAATATTGTAGTGAAATGTCAGGAATTTTTCCCCTAAAGCGGGGATTCCCAAATAGTACTTCAAAGCTGCTTACCCTCTTGTGCTGTCTCTCCTGCAGGTGGTAGAGATAGTCAAAGCGTGAAGCGTGAGATCTAGATCTGGTTCAGATCTTGATGTGGCTACTCACTAGCCATTGAACTTTGGCAAATTACTTATCTCTGAAAGTCTCAGTTTTTCCACCTAAAACAAAATGAAAATTATTATAACACTCATCTTGTCGGGCTGCATGTAGAAAACTTGGCCTAGTGCCTGGCCCAGTGTAAACTCAGGAAGTGTAGTTATTGTATGTGCTTGTTGGATGGTACCCGAATGTTAGAAATTAATTGAGAAAATACTAAGACCGTTTTCTTACTTGGGAAAATTACTTGAGATATTGGGAATGGGGCCCCAGGATTAGGAAAATGAAAGCATGAGATCATGAGCTCCTTGTCTCAGTGTGTCCCTGTCCTCTCTATGGCATGTGTGTGGTGATTGAGCCATGTGGACCACATACCTGTGGTTGGTTGAATGGGCAAGACAGTGAAATCTTCACTATTTCCTAGCCTAACTGTATCTCTGGGTGTAGCTAATTGTGTAAAGCAAGGTTTTTCAGCCTCAGCACCGTTGACATTGTGAGCTGGATAATGCTTTGTTGTGGGGGGCTGACTTTGTATAGCAGGATGTTGAGCAGTGTCCCTGCCCCCCTGCCCTCTCTCTAGATGCCAATAGCATCCTTCTCCAGTTATGACAACCAAAAATATCTCCAGACATTGCCAGGTGTTCCCTAGAGAATAAAATCACCCCTGGCTGCAAATGACTGGTGTGAAGTATGGGAGGGAAAAGCCTATATCTTAAGAGAAAAAAGAAATTTAAGAAAGAATACTATCCTTTATTCTGTTTCATTGATTGATCTCCACTAGAATAGTTTAGGTTATTTCTTCAGGTACTTCCAATGAATCTTGGCTCTGTATTTTGACATGGTCAGGAATTAATAGGTTCTTATTTGCCCACTATTCTGGTTAACAAAATAAAAGTAATTATGAATTAATAATTTTTAAAGGGTTAGAATACCTTAAAATATATTGAATGCTAATATTGTGATAAATGCAGTTTAATATTTCTCTGTGATTTGCTTTAAGTTCTGTTTGGTTTCTTGTTCGTTCTTTTGAACATCAGCTCTGATTCTTAGCTTAGGCAAGTGTAGTTATTTGAGGGTTCTAGTTAATAGACTCAGTCAGGCAGTTTTAAATTGTGGGCTGTTTGATCCCATTTATTTTATAGATAAGGGATCCTGGATAGCAGAGAGATTAAGCGGCTGTTCACCCATGACCCTAGAACTACTTGAGAGACTGGAACAGGACCCTGGACAGTTATTTAATAAAGTGCTCTTATTCTTCTACCTTGTTTAACTGATAAAAAAGTGAGTCCAGATGAGTGCTTGGGCACTGACTTATAAGGGCCTCTGAGAATAGATCAGAGCAAAGGATGACACAAGATTCCTGTAAAATTCCTTTTAACCACATCTGGGAAATGAAATACATTTCAAGAACATAATTTAGGGGAGACAAGTAGGTGTGAGTCTGTTTGTATTGCTTCTTCCTGTAAATGACACATTAGAAAGCCCCTGCAGGTGCTTCCAGTCTTATAGGTACTTCTAACAATCAACACTAGAGCCAACCTAACAGTTCCTCAGTGAGTGATATTGCTGGCATTTATTTGCATATCCTAGCTCTCATCTCTGGCATTAGTAAAGATTTTCACAGTTTGACCTGAACTTTTCATCTTGGAAGTTATCCTACTGTGCATCCTTTTGGATTATCTTAAATTGCAGCTTCATAAGTCTCAGTGTTCTAATATATGGGTATCTATCATTTTTTTACTTTGAAAATATCAATACATTGACACACACACACACACACTGACTTTTTTTTTTTTTTTTTAAGACCAAGTCTCGCTGTGTCACCCAGGCTGGAGTATAGTGGCGCGATCTCGTCTTATTGCAACCTCTCTCGCCCAGGTTCAGGCGATTCTCCTGCCTCAGACTCCTGAGTAGCTGGGACTACAGGCGCATACCACCACACCCAGCTAATTTTTGTATTTTTAGTAGAGATGGGGTTTCACCGAATGTTGGCCAGGATGGTCTCGATCTCCTGACCTCGTGATCCACCCTCCTTAGCCTCCTAAAGTGCTGGGATTACAGGCGTGAGCCACAGTGCCCGGCCAAAATTGACTTTTAAGAAATATCTGTGGTATATAGGTGCTTGTTATATTCTTTTTGTATATATCACATATATTTTTATAAACGTTTGAAATATCTTTAAATAAAAACTACTAGTTACAAACAGTATTCTTCATGGAAATTAGAAATTGATAATTGCTCATTTATGGAGAGAATGGCTAAAGGTTTGTGAGTATGAGAGTAAAAAAAGTTGGAAAAATAATATTGCCGTACAGTGCTTTATTTCTGAGAGTGGGAGAAATGTTCTTTTAAATAACCTTCACGTTCATTAACATATTGTATTGGTTCATTTTCACACTGCTGATAAAGACATACCCAAGACTGGGCAATTTACAAAAGAAAGAGGTGAATAGACTTACAGTTCCACATGGCCGGGGAGGTCTCACAGTCATGGCAGAAGGCAAGGAGGAGCAAGTCACATCTTCTGTGGATGGTGGCAGGCAAAAAGAAAGAGTTTGTGCAGGGAAACCCCGCTTTATAATACCCCCAGATCTTGTGAGACCCACTCACCACCACAAGAACACTATGGGAAAGACCTGCCCCCATGATCCAGTTCTCTCTCACTGACCAGGTCCCTCCCACAAAATGTGGGAATTCAAGATGAGATTTGGGTGGGGACACGGAACACAGCCAAACCATATCACATATACTCCTCAGCAATGTATTCTTTGTTGGAGAGATGAACAAGGTTAAATATTTTAGGAAGAATTTACTAATTCATTCCAGTTCAGAAAAGATTGATCTGAAAAGTCTGAATTAGAAAAGAGTTTAAAAAGAAAAATGGTGCTCATATTTTCAGTAGGGATAGAGAAGCTGGGATTAGAGAACTTAGAAATGCTTTAAGAGGCAGATAAATATAAATATCAATTTATTTGTTGCTTAATATGATTGGCAGTGTTCTGGTTTCTTAAAAATAGCATTACAGGCAGTGGCTCACGCCTGTAATCCCAGCACTTTGGGAGGCCGAGGCAGGCAGATCACAAGGTCAGGAGTTCGAGACCAGCCTGGCCAACATGATGAAACCCTGTCTTTACTAAAGATACAAAAAATTGGCTGGGCGTGATGCTGCATGCCTGTAATCCCAGCTACTCGGGAGGTTGAGGTGGGAGAATTGCTTGAACCTGGGAGGTGGAGGTTGCAGTGAGCCAAGATCGGGCCATTGCACTCCAGCCTTGGGCAACAGGGCAAGACTCCATCTCAAATAAATAAGTAAATAAATAAATAACAGTTGGATTCACTCATAGAAAGCCAAAATACATACTTTGTAAAGATCATTTTTACTCTGCATTTCTTTCTCAAACTTGTTCCTGTAGACCACATCAATGTAAACAGTCAATGAGAGGCTACTTCTCCATTCCTTTTCTTTCTTATTTATGTGTTTTTTTTGAGGCAGAGTCGCCCTCTGCCACCCAGGCTGGAATGCAGTGGCTCAATCTCGGTTCACTGCAGCCTCAACCTCCCAGGCCCAAGTGATCCTCCCACCTCAGCCTCCCGAGTAGCTCAGATCACAGGCTTGTGCCACCATGTCTGGCTAATTTTTTTGGTATTTTTTGTAGACACAGGGTTTCACCATGTTGCCCAGAGTGGTGTCAAACTCCTGGGCTCAAGTGGTCCTACCTCCTCGGCCTTCCAAATTGCTGGGATTACAGGCATCAGCCACTGCGCCTGGCTGTTGAAATTATGTGCCAACTGAAAAGGTGGATTTCGGGAGTGGCCTCAATTTGATGAGTAATTGTTCCTTCCCGTGAGTGATTCTCTTCTTTCCTTTTTTCAATTGAATACATCATAGGTCAAATCAGAAGAAGTCTTTGATGAGTGGGTATCGAAACTTCGCCATCACAGAATGTATCGTCAGAATGAAATTGCCATGTTTCCACATGAAGTTAATCACTTTTTCTCAGGGTCCACCGTCACAGACTCTACATCTGGGGTGTTTGACTCCATTTCAAGTAGGAAGGTAATGAGTGTTTTGCCAATAATGAATCTGAGAACGGGGTGGCTTTTTTTCATGGAGTCCTATCTTGGGAGCTGAGTCCGAAGAAGGAGAGGTTTTCAGGGACAAGCAGGTAGGCTTGGGGTGGTATTTAATTAGTCTGTTTGCCCACTGAGTCAGAAGCAAGACCAGACGAGCATCTCTTATCTGGGGGGGACAGTGACTGAAGAATGAGGAGGAATTTAGCATCTCTGAATGAACTAGCTTTGTCCTGACTGGTTTGAGTTTGGTTTCCTTTTCTGGTTGTAAACTACAGTAGGTATGCATATAGCTGTGCAGGATTGCAAAATAGTTCCAAACATTTATTATTTTGGTGTTATTATTAATATGTGATAAAAGAAGAAAATAAGGTCCACCATTCAAGCATGCCATATCATAGCATGGTATGGCCAAGCCAGGGTGATAGTCAGAGGTTTTAGTACTTAGCTAGAAGCTTCTTCCTCGTTATAGGCAAATGGTGTCCATTAGTGACTAACCCATTCTGTTATCCTTTACCTTAACATGTCCCTGCTGGGCTCTGTTTCCGTTTACAATGTGTTTTTGTCATCTGTGGAACAGCGTAGCAGTATATCAAAGCAGAATTTATTTCAAACTGGAAGCAATGTATCATTTTCTTGCGGTGGAGAGACACGAGTTCCATTATGGTTACAGTCTTCAGAGGACATGGAAAAATGCTCCAAAGGTAGAGTGACTTGAAACCTCTGCTTTCTGTCGTGGCTGTTAGATGATACTGGTTTGATGTTTACACTTCAGGTGCATTTGTGTCCTTCCCCTTTGCTTGTCCACATTCCCTTCCATATTTTGCTTGTAAAAGTTGCACCCATCATCAACAAGAGACACTCTCCTTGCAGATCTTTGCATCTTCACCTGGCTGTACATGCAGACAGGTTTCTTCTTCTGTTCCTTCAGTATTGATGCCTGATACTGATGCCTGATTTCCACATGGGCCTCTAAGTCAGTCTCCAAGGGCAGAGTCTGACACACATCCAAGATTGAGAATCATTGTGCTGGAGGTGAGGGGGTGATCAGATGGAGATCTTCACGACTTAGGTGTTCTCTACCCTGACTGCACATTAGAATCACCCAGAGGGCTTTTAAAATGCAGTAATACCCATTCCCAGTCCTCTGTCTCAAATGATCTCTTTAAATTGGTCTGAGGTAGGGCCCGGGTATCACTAATTTTCCAAAGTTCCCCAAGTGATTTTGATAAGGCGCCTGCCATAAGGAAACTCAGCATTCTCAACCTTAATTAGCTAAGACTGACTTAGGGAACTAAAAACCGAAAAGATCCACAGTGGGATTGGGAGTGCTCTGATTGAATTGTCTGGGGGTGGGATTTAGGCATATATAATTTAGAAGATTTCTCCAATTGATTTAAAAGTGTAGCCATGATTGAGAGCCACTGTTGGAGAAAGATACCAGGTGGCAGCCTTGAAAATTGCATTATCTCTTGTTGAATGTAGGTAGTATCACCCTTGGGACCATGTAGGCTTTGCCCCTCCAATAAACATCACTTTTGAGCTTTACTGAGTGACAGCTTGTCAAAGCAGTCCCTGGAGCCTTGTCTCTGGAGCAGCAGCATCCACCCGGGAACTTACCAGAAATGCACATTTTCAGGCTCAACCCGGATGTACTGAATCAGAAACTAGGGGTGGAGCCCAGTGAGCTATGGTTTAACAAGGTCTCCGGGTGATCCCGATGATATCAAACTGTGAGAGCCTCTAGCTTAAGGCATTTGGGCCTGTATTCTTTAGCAGAAACATCCATCAGCATCCAGCGAATGGCAAATTATGGACTATCTTTTGAGTTAGCAACTGGGATCTGGTTGGAGAGTCCTCTTATGTCCTCTCAGGTCCATCTGCAGAGGCTCATTATGATCCTCAGGCAGGTCCATGATTGACAAAGTTTTCCTTAGAGACTGGTACAACTTTCATTTTAGTTTCATTAATGTGCATTAGGTCCTGACAAGTGGATAGCGTCAGCATATTACTACAGGATTAAACTTGATGATGATGATGATGTTGGCTGATTTATTTAGTTTTTACTCTGTGCCAAACACTCTTCTAAGAACTCTGCAACATCAACTCATTTAATTCTCACAACTTTCTTGTGATCTACGTGTATAATTATCCCCATCTTTGTGATGAGGAAGCTGAGGCATGCAGTTTTGCAATTTTCTCAATAGTTACAGTTCATTAAGTGGATTCAAACTGAGGCAGCCTGGTTCTCAAGATTTGTGCCCTTAACCACTAGAGTCTACAGCCTTTCCTGTAAAAAGGGAAGTAAAATTTCCGATCCTTACAGATAAAAAAAAAAATCAACTACAGATAAATAAGGAAAAGTAGCTGGCATGGGGACAGCAGTGATCCCTCTTGCTGGTGGAGCATTGTGAGCACTATCCTCTTTTCCCCCACAGACCTGGCGCACTGTCATGCCTACCTGGTAGAAATGAGCCAGCTCCTGCAAAGCATGGATGTCCTGCATCGGACATACTCGGCACCAGCTATCAACGCCATCCAGGTGAGCCTGACTCCTCTTCTGTTGACATTCTGGCCCTCTTCTGCTTTCCTTTCTCCTCCCAGCCTTTCACTAACAGTGGGATGCTGTGGTCAGTTGCTTCAGCCAAAGTCAAGGGGATGGAGGTAGTCACCTTGCTAAGCATTTATCCTTATCGGTTTGGTGGACTTTACTGTCTGTGCTCTCTTTCCTGTTTTGAAACAAAGGGTGGAGCTTTTGAAAGTCCCAAAAAGGAAAAAAGATCACAAAGGAGGTGGCGGTCCAGAGCTATTGGCAAAGATGCTAAAGGAACGCTGCAGGTAACCATTGCTTCCCCCGACAGACTGGTTTCTTCATTGGCCCTGCTCTGCATGCCATGTGCCGGGAGCTGCCTTGACTCAGCTAGGAGAATAGATGAGTGAATATTCTGTAGTTGTTCTTTCCAATGTCCTCTGCAGATAGATGAATTGAATCGCTTAGACTGTCTGGGTGCTAGGATATGCACATAATGGATCATGGGCAAGGGAGAGAATATTTTCTAAGGGAAAAAGGGTGTGAGGTTGCAGGGACTGCTGCCATTTCTAGGGCTTTTGGTTTCCCCATCTTCACTGTTGAGCCTGCCTGTGCTCTTCCCTGCTTGTGTTTGTGCCTTGTTTTGTGGCTGCAGTTACTGTGTGCTCTGACCTATGTCTTCTGCTCATGCTCCATGGATTTGTCATCCCTCTAAGCCCACAGGCATGATTCTCTGGGCACAGGACATGGTGTAGATTCTCCTTGGCCTCTTATCTCCAAACTCCCAATGCCTCATCCAGGATTCACTGTGTCATGCATGTGAGGAGCTTTCCCAGTGCACAGCTAAGCCACAGGCCAAGATTTGCAGCTTAACTGTTTCATATTAAATTGGAACACTTTTAGAATCAACATAAATCTCAAGCTTCTGGTTAGGTCACCTGATACACTCTTGTATACTCTTTGGTTCAAAGTAGTTTATGGACTGAAGATAAGCACTTTGGAAGTAAAGAATGTTCCATGTACAAATGAAGGTCATTTGTTTTGTAGAAGCCCTAGGTGCAAAGGAAAGCATTTTAAACCTATCCATTACTAACTGCCTGGATACATGGATGATTATTGCCAGGAGGAAGGAATTGAGTATACATGAGAAAGCCTGGCAGCTTTAGCTGTCATTTTCAACCTAAAGCTTTAATGCTTCTATCATTTCCAAAAGAATATGTGATTTCTCACCCATTTTTAGCTCACAAGAAGCAAGTTGCTGTGGAAAGTGTTGTCTTGAGTTCTCATTTTTAAAAATAAGTTATCACTCAGTAGAAAGACCTACCTATAAAATGTTTTATATTACTGTATTTCAATCTTAGAATCAAGTAAATATTCTAAGCAATCTGCATCTGAAAAGAAATGTCTCCCTTTGGTGTTACTTCAGGTCCCCAAACCTTTTTCTGGCCCAGTAAGACTACACTCCTCCAATCCTAATTTGTCAACACTAGATTTTGGAGAAGAGAAAAATTATTCTGATGGCTCTGAAACCTCATCAGAGTTTTCTAAAATGCAAGAAGATCTGTGTCATATTGCCCATAAAGGTAAATGAGTTTTCTTTCTTCCTAATGTGTTTGATGAAAATGTTAAATGCATGTCTGAATGTGAGATGTCCTTAGAGAGGGTATCTTAGTTGGTTCATTTTCTGCTCTATTAAGATTTAGGGAAACCTAATTTTTATTTTATTTCCCTGGTAGTGGAGAATGTATTGGCAAGAACTGTCTTTTTAACCTTGTAGGGGAGACAATGAGAGAGAGTTAGTACTTTCAAAGCTGAGCAGTTCATGTGATGCTGATGGGAGTGTAAATTGGTAATTTTCTGGAGGGCAATATGATATTATTTTCCCACTATTTTAAAAATCTGCCTATCTAGTAATTCCACTTTGAAGAATTCATTGTAGGAATTAACTTAGGATTTATCCAAACAAAGTATCCATTTTGCATTGTCACATCAAAAATTAGAAATAGGTATTCAACATCATTAGCCATTAGGAAAATGCAAATTAAAGCCATGATGAGATATCACTACACACCTATTAGAAGAGCCAAAGTTAAAAGAAAATATAGTATCAAATGCCGGTGAAAATGCATATGAATTTAATCTATCATACATTTCTTGTAGCTATGTAAAATGGTGTAGCCACTCTGGAAAACAGTTTGGCAGTGTTGTATAAAACTAAACATGCATTTACCATGCAACCCAACACTCATTTCTGAGCATTTGTTCCAGATAAATGAAAATTTATGTCCACACACAAATCTATACCCATGTTCAGAGCAAGTTTATTTGTATTGGCCAAAGACTGGAAACAAACTCAAGTGGTTTTCAACAGATGAATGGTTAAACAAACTGTGGTACATCCATACAATTGAATGCTACTCAGCAATACCAAGGAGCAAACTATTGATATACATAGCAACTTGGATGGATCTCAAGGACATTATGCTGAGAGAAAATAGCCAATCTCAAAACATTACATAGTATAGGTGTATTACTCCATGTTCATGCTGCTGATAAAGACATACCCGAGACTGGGTAATTTATAAAGAAGAAGAGGTTTAATGGACTCACAGTTCCATGTGACTGGGGAGGCCTCACAATCATGGCAGATGACAAAAAGCTTGTCTTACATGGTGGCAGTCAAGAGAGGATTAAAGCTCAGTGAAAAGGGAAACCCCTTATAAAACCATCAGATCTCATGAGACGTATTTACTACCACAAGAACAGTATGGGGAAAACCGCCCCCATGATTCAATTATCTTTCACTGAGTCCCTCCCGTAACACATGGGAATTATGGGAGCTACAATTCAAGATAAGATTCCCGGGGGGGACACAGCCAAACCGTATCCATAGGCTTCCACTTACATAAACATTTTGAAATGATATAATTATGGAGATGGAGGAAGTAAAGGGGAGTGTGATTATAAAGGGGTAGCACAGGGGATCTTGTGGTGATGAAAAGTTCCATACCCTGATTGTGGTGCTGGTTACAGGAATGTGGACATGTGATAAAATTGCATTTACTTATACCCACACACATATAAATGGATCAGTGCATGTAAATCTGGTGAAATCTGAATAAAATCTGTAGATTATACTAATGTCAACTCCCACATTTTTATATTGTATCATAGATGTGTAAGACGTTAACTACTGGGAAAAACTGGGTATAGGGTATGTGGGACTTTACTGTTTTTGCAAGTACCTGTAAGTCAATAATGATTTCAAAATAAAAGGTTAAAAAAATAGAAATAATCTAAATGCCAAACAATAGAAGATTGAGTTTTTTCAAAAATGTAATATAATAGAATATTCACTACTGCTAATAATGATAGCTACTTAACATCGAGCACATAACTGTCATGTCAGGTATTTGCTAATTACTTTACATGCATTATTTTAATTCTAGCTGTAGCCTGTGAAGTAGGTATCATTGTGATCTCTATTGCATAAATAAGAAACTTGAGACTTAGACAAAATAACAGC
This sequence comes from Theropithecus gelada, assembly GCF_003255815.1. NCBI lineage: Eukaryota > Metazoa > Chordata > Mammalia > Primates > Cercopithecidae > Theropithecus > Theropithecus gelada. Next base: position 88,015,607 of record NC_037670.1, read on the forward strand.
TTTCTGAGGGTCACATAGTTATAAAGCAGCCAACATGAGACTTGAATTCTCACCTGTTTGACCCCAGAGTCCGTATTCCTTACCTGGTATTTCTCTGCTCTTACAGATGGTGTGGCCAGGATTATTTTTTATAGACATAGAAAGATGTCCTCAGCATAAAATATAAAGTAAAAATGTAAGATTACAAAGCAATATATAGATATGTTTATATTTCGGGCACATATAGGTATACTAAAAAGTCTGGAAGGATATATACCAACATTTTAGTGATGGAGGCTGGAGTTATAAGTTCTTATTTATCTTTCTGCTTAACTTTGTTTTCAATTTTCATCTATTATTTCTTAAAGAGAAAATGGATTTAAAATGTTTCAGTAGGAGGGCAGTGTGTAATGTGGGAAGAGAAAAGATATTCCCTCTATTGCCTTCCTTTCCTACTTCATATTTTTCTTTCGTACATTACTGATTATTTCAGCTCTCTCTTCCCTTACATATTGGATATAAGGTGGGTTATAAGGAAACCATTTCATCCTTTATACAGATTGCTACCTTGAATACTTGTCCTAATTACCGTTAGAATGTTGCCAGTATTTTGCTGTGCTATTGTACAGTCCATCTGTGAAATGGCAAGAGTTACCTGGCCCACCCTTAAAGGCTCTTCAAAGAATTTGAAGAATTAAAATGATCAGCTGCAGTTAGGGCATCTTAAATTTTGTGGGAGGAAATTCCTATAAAACATTGTTACTTTTTAATAATATGAACTTTAAAAAAATGAGAAGATAATGCCTCCCTACACAGAGGAAATGTCCTGAGTTTCACCTACATTGAAGAAGCTCCCTCCTCAGTGGGACAGAGGTCGCCATATTGAGTGGATCCATTGATCCAGTCCTCCTGCAGAGGCCTCCACCTTGTTGAGAGTCTGTAATGGTCCCCAGCCAGCAGTTCTGTCTTTCCCACTTTGTGAAAACCTGCTGGCTGCAGAGCTGCCACATACCTAGCCTGGGCCAAGGTTTGTCCTGGAGAAAGGTCCAACGCAGTTATTCAACAGTCGTCTGAGCCCTGTGGGCTTACAGACAGCAAATTCCGCAGGGAGCCTAACAAGCTGTTTCATTCCTGTGGTTTTACAGTACACTTGCAGAGATGGAAAGATCTTCCTTTTCCTGGTTCAGGGAGTCTCTTACACAGATGGTAATGTGGGGGCCTCAGAGAATAAAGACAGCTCTCAGGTTTGTGCTAAGTCCTGTGACCTTGCATGGCTTCTCACTTCCATACATTCAGACTCGAAGCATCTTGACCTTTCTTCTTGTGTAAACCTCGTTTTGTTACTGACAGTATCTGTTGTACTTTCTCAACTGCATCACTATTCTGTTGACTACAACTCCAAAGCAGCTGAACTAAAGGCAAGAATCCCAGTGATGTAACATAGTCTCTGTGACCTTCAACTTGTTAAATGCATCTGAATTCTCCTGGTTTTGTAGATCAAATGGTAGGGAACCAATATACACCCATCCTAGTTTTGAAGTCCTTATTCTATATTATAGACTGAGAGTTTGATTTTTATGGCATATTGTTGAACCAGTTGTTGGCTTGTGTTTCTGTCTTTGTGTGGATGTTCACACACATAGAAGCAGAGAATGAAATGTATTGAAACCTAAAAGTCTTAAGTAATTTTTGTTGCATATATTAGTTTTTACGTTTCCCAAAATACATTTTATGGATCGCTTTGCGCGTACAGTACTTCTAAAAACGAAACAAAAACTTCATGATTAAAAATGTTTGGAAAGCACTGCTGACTATGGTCTCCTTTTGGATTTACATAAGAACAGTAAATAATAAAGGCCCTGAGAAGTCCTGCAGCAAACAACAACAGCAACAACAAAATCTGTTGGCTTTGTTTAACTCAGTGACTTTCAATGTTATTTGGGAATCTTCCCCCCTATTCCCAACAGCTATTAACATCCTGGAATTTAAGTTTCTGAGAAACATACTTTAAGAAACAATGTGAATAATAAGCCTTTTTTGGAGCTCCCTCTATACTGGCTAAGTAGGCTACCTCTGTTACTGACTAGCTGTGGAACTTCGACTTCATTTATTAACCTCTCTGGCCCTTGATAACCTGTTAAATGTCATATAGTAGTTGTCCTGACTCTTTTGATTCTCAAATTCTGTAGTTATTTTCTTTGATTATTTTACACTGAATAGAGTCCATACTATTGCTTATTGTTACCAGAAAGTTTTCTGAGAGAGTGCTCTGTTAGCAGAAACAGAAATGACCAAACTTGGTGAGTAGATTTAGGATGGCAAAGCAAGGAACAAGACAGGACTAGGGTCAGGTGTTCCAAATGGAAGCGGATATCTGTGTTCTCTGACTTGGAAGGGAAGCAAATGATGTTTTAGGGACACTTTTCCTACAAGTGAAGGAAATCATTATTCACAAATGTGAAAGCTAAATAGAACAAAATCACAATTGTATTTACCTATTCTTTTCTTCCTGGATTCTTTCTCTGTGTTTGAGTAGTAATTATTGAGTGGTCATTTTATGAACCATTTTCAGCTTATGGAAGCATTGAATAAAAAGCCAATTGTGTTACAATGATACCTCTTGCATAGATTAAAAAGCTAAAACAGATATATGACTGAACAAAAAAAGCCAAATAATTTATTGTTCATAAATTAGAATTCAGCATAAATGTGCTGAACAATTAGATTCATAAGTAGGACCATTTGGTAAAGTTACCTAATGTATCTAAATCAATTCGGATGGAATATGGGTTGAAAAGTATTGTAAAATCATGGGCATCCTGTGAGGTTTGAAACTTCTGCAGATTACAGAAGATCAGAGTTTCCCAGATATATTAGGAATGTTAACATTTTAAAGAAAATTCACCTAAAATTTGGTTTCCAATTAAAAAGGGGGGAAAATGAGTCTCACTGTTTGTTAGGTGCTCTGTGATAGTAGGTTTTCTCCTTGCTTAAAGCACTCCTCAGATGTGCCCATTATCTACATGTACAGATGTAGAAACCAAGGATTTGTCCAAAATATAAATGGCAGCTGCAACTAAGTGTTAGAGGTAGGATTTAACTTCTGGCTGGCCTTATTAGAGAATTTCTTTCTCCTGTACCACACTGCTTTCTAGAGCAGTGCCCATGACATTCATAACTGCTTTCTCCAAGATCCTATTCTTTCCTGATGCTGAGAAACTGCTAAAGAAGGAGCATATTAAGAAGTAGAGCTCAGATAAATTGAGTCCAACTGTCCTTCAGTATTGACTCTCACTATCCAAACATTCCATCCATTATAGTCTCACCATACTAACTCAATAAAAGAACAGCTTGGAAGCCTTAGAAACAGAAAAGTAGTGACCACCAAGAGTCACTTGTACGATGCTTATGATGTTCCATTCTGTAGATGCAACTCAAGACTTCTTATAATCAAAGACTCAACCTGTGCCTGCCTCTCGTAGTCCAGGAAGGGTATCTGAGAAGTGGCTAATGACAATTTGGGAAAGAGATAAATAAACATAGATGCCACAGTTGCCTTCCGATATTTGAACACCCAATGAAAGAGGAAATACCTCCTGTTTGACAGTGAAGAGACACTGAGGCAAATGTCTTAGCAGCAGGAAGGACTTTCTAAGTCCCAGAGCACAATGTACCATTTTAGGAGATAGCAAGTGCTCTGACAAGCATGAGCCAACAGACCATTTGGCAGGGAAGCTGGAGATGTGAAGAGTTGGTCGTGTTGTGGGTAGGTGGCTTTGATAATCTATGAGGTCCTTCATACCTCCGAGCAGCTAAGATTTTCTGTGTGGCTTTATTTATTGTCAGGTAACCATAGATGTGATGCACTCATTTGAATCTTCTATTTTTTAAGGCTGTTTATTTGTCTTTAGTAAGCTTAGATTTGTGTTAGAAATAAGTAAGAAAACACTCCTGTCACAGAGAGTGTTCCTGACTTTTGGGATCCGGTGTCTTAATTAATGTAAATGTGGGGTCTCTCATGAGCAACCTCTGATCGTTGCCCTGTGTGTGGCAGATCGTTAGGTGGCTGTGAATGACTATTTTAACGTCCTGAGTGGGCCTTAATAGTCGTTTAAGAAATTTAGTACACGGGGATCTAGTCTTCCAAACCCTTTTTTCAGATGATTTAGGAAGCGTTTTATACCTCACAATAAAGTATAATGACTGTATGAGTTTCTTTCTGCTTATCTTACACCTGCTGCAATCTTGTCAGCTGTACCTTTTGAACCAAATATTGTATATTCTGCCAGTTTTAAAAATTTATATAGGACTCTTCTCATTTGGTGGAAAGCCTTGCTTTTCTGTGGGTCACCTGGAAGCCAGAGGAATTGATTTGGAAAAGTGGCAGCCAGCTGAGTACCACATTTATTTTATTTGGAGCAATAAACAGGACAGTGGAGAGGTAGCTCCCCGGGGGATCCGCTGAGATGGCCATGGGCATCCTGTGTGTGTGGCAGGCAGGGGAGGGGCATAGTGCCTATCTAATAGGACACAGGATGTAGTCCGTAACTGTGTGGCTTCTGCGCTCCTCCTGTGGCTGTTCTCCTACGACTCCATGGATTCTGGCCAACCCCTCATTCCTAGAATTTCTGCCCTGTGTGCAGTTATTTACAAGCTTTGTCCTGGCAAAAGACTAAAGCGTCCTCTAGAGCTGCTGCCAACATTTCAGGAGACTGCAGTCACCATCACTTTCATCCTCATGTGTCTCCTTCATTGGTATCACTACGATTATTACAGTAACACTTGTTATTTATTACATACCATGTATTGTGTTATGTGCTTTACCTGCATTCTCTCTCTCATTCAATCCTCATGACAACCATTTAAAGTAAAAGTTATTGTTATCCCCATTTACAAATGTGGAAACTGGAGTTCAGGCACATCATTTACTCATCCAAGGTCATGCAGTGAATAGATGATGGAGTAGGGAAGAATCCAGGGCTGATGGTGGAGCCCCAGCTTTTGGTCACTCTGTTGTCCTGCCTATTATTTTGCTCAATTAAATTGTTTAAAGCAAAGAGCTAAGTGTGTTTCATAGGCATTGTTAGAAAATTTTAGTTCCATTTGACCCCCATCTTCTCTTGGCAGAGGCAGCATCATTGTGTGTGTGTGTGTGTGTGTGTGTGTACACAAATTGTGACTTTGTTAAGATGTTTCATGTCCATCACTAAATGCCACAACCTCAGGCAAGTTCAGCAACAACGTATAGAGAGGTTTAGTTGTCCTCTTTGCTATTAAATGAAGTAAGTCAATAATACCTATTTAGTTTCTGTGTTACTAAATAGGCCACTCTTGAATAACAATACCTCTAAAAATGCAGCCCTGTGGAATTCAGTAATGTGCTAGGTCATTTGAGAAGACATATGTCTGAGTCTCTTCCGTCTTCCTGCTCTTCTAAAACAAAATATAATCAAGGAGATTGGAAAGATAATATTGAAATGTGATAGCCACGATCAGTAATTTAGATAACAGCTTCCTCATCCCTAGGAAGTAATTTGTACATGATGTGATCAAAACCTAATGAATAATGATTTTTTTTTTTTTTTTGCTGTATGTGTTAATGTTTTTTAAAACTTCAGTTCAGGCATTGGAGGCCATAGTGGCTAAGCCCTCATTGTACCTGAGTGCTCACTCAGGAACAGAGTAGCTGAATGCCAGGGTTAGAGCTGGGGGATTCTGGGTCCTGCAGCTGGAAGGGCTAACAAGCAAGAAGGTAGACAATAAGACCTTGTTTTGAAACAATGACAAACTTATAGAAAAGTTGCAAGAATTATACAGAGAACTTCTGTATACCCTTTACCCAAATACTTCATTTTAAATATTTGCCACATTTATTTTATCACTCTCTCTACATACACACTTTCACTTTTCGGAACCATTTGAGAGTAGGATTCATACACCACGTTGTTCTTCATGGCTTTATACTGTAGTATATAAAATAGGAATACTCTGTTATATAACCACAGTATAGTAATCAAATTCAGGAAATACAGCATTGAAACAATTTTATCTATTCTACCTTCCATATTCAAATGCTGTCAGTTATCCCAATAATGCCTTTAGTATCATGTTGCCCCTTGAGTCAATTTCATTGTCATTCCTCTTTTGCCTCCTTTAATTGGGAACAGTTCCTCAGCCTTTCTTTCTGTTTCATAAAATTGACACTTCTGAATAGTATAGGCCAACTTTTAAAAATAAAACACTTCTCATTCTGGGGTTGTCAGATGTTTCCTCATGATCAAATTCGGATTACATAGCCCTGGCTGGTATGCACCAAAGGAGATGTTGTATCTTTTTCAGTGTACTTTACCTGGAGGCACATGGTCCACCTGAGTCTCACCGATAGTTAATATTAATCACCTGATTAAGGTGCTAATTTTTCTGCTGCAGTGTTAACATTTCCCCTGAAAAACCAATAAGCTTTGTTTTTAACCCTTTCCAGTCTTTGGGGATACAAACAAAACAAAACACAGATCATTGACGATCCAGAAGCAAAGTCCAAATGTCAAAATATCCTGATGATAAGTCATAAAGTCATGAGACGTTATAGTGGATAGGGGCCTTAGAATTGCCAGATGTGTGTGAATGGGAGTTAGTTTTAATAGACTTAATTTTTTTCGAGCAATTTTAGGTCCACAGCAAAATTGAACCAAAAGTGCATAGCCTTTATAAGCCCCCTGCTCCCATGTAGGCACAGTGCCCCTGCCATCAGCATCCCACACCAGAGTACTGCATCTCTTACAGTCGATGAACCTACGTGGACACATCATCATCCACAGGCCTTAATTTACATTAGAGTGTTTTACATGGCAAATGTGTTTTTTAAAAGTCAAGGTAGAGTGTGCATTTGCTACACTCAAAATATTCAGGGCTGTTACTTTGCTTATTTCTTTTATAAGAGATAGTTTTTTTACGGTATTTTGTTTTTAATTATGCCTCCTTATTCCTTTTTATAATGATTATATCTCTATAGTTTACTTCACTTTAAGGTCAGCTTTTAATATCATGTCAGCGGAGAGAGAGAAACTGAAGCAGCTGATGGAGCAGGATGCCTCCTCCTCCCCATCTGCTCAGGTCATTGGTCTGAAGAATGCCCTGTCATCTGTAAGTTACATGTCTGCATCCAGGAATGCCTGAGATGTGTCCAGGCTCATGAATGTTTTGTAATTTCTATTTCCATGGTTGTGTTGAAAATTCAGGAGAAAACCAAATTATCCGAATTATATTGTAACCTTTCATCAAAGCTGTTTATACACCAAAACTTACCTATCCAATTCTTAATAGCTAGTATTTTATTAAGTGATACCTTCTTTAAGTTTGGTTTCCTCTGACTGATCTAAATTTTTTTGTTTCTCTAACATTTTTATTGTACGTTTTTGTGTGTATGTGTGCATGTCTTACAGACATTTTTCTGTTAATGCTTACAAAATCTGACAGTTTGGAGGAAATTTTATTGGCATGAGACACCACAAGTTTAGCCTTACTTTCCAAATGACAGGTGGCAGAGTGAAATTTCCAGATCATGCTCTTACCTTCTCTATTGCAAAGCACTGATCCTGTTTACTACTCTTTGAAAGACATGAGAGCTATTTTGTTTGATTGGATAGTACAAGGCATTTAGCTTCCCCACCCCGCCCCACCTGCTGTGGCTACAAAGAGATGAGTCACATGAAAGTGCCTGTCAGGCAATCACTATACCTTCATAGTAACAGGAAAATCACTGACATGGTCCCAAATGATTCTCAGCCATTCTGTCACTCATTCTCTCTTTTTTTTTCATCAGTTTCAATTAATTCTTCAGAATAGTTAGGCTCTATTAAAGTGCCATGTCCTACCTCGATTTGAATAAAGTTATCTGGATTTTTTTTTTTACCCTACATCTATTAGGAGGCTAGAGAACTTTTGAAATATCATACTGATTTGGTTTTACTCTTTTCCTGTACTTTGGTATTCCTACTTTAGAAAAAGAAAGAATGTGTGCACATATGAAATCACCATCTGAAGCAATACTGAATTTTCTATTTCAGGTCAGGTAGGGGAGATGAATTTTAGGATCTTGTAACCAGAAGCCAACACAGGCATTGAGAGAACTAGAAAATGTTGATTCATATTTTCTATTCATCGTATTGCTAAGAAAAGTGATGCTTTTGATATAATGTTAGTGATAAATCCTTTGCCAGTAGCACGTATAGTTGTTGTAGAATATGTAAGGAATATTCACTCATGGACCATTCCAAGTATGCTGTCTTCAAAAGAAACTAAAAATAACATTGGCTTGCTCCATATATAAAAAGAGTCTTAATGTTGTCTTAAGGTCACAGATAGAATCGCCCCCTTTTTATTGTAGCAGACAGCCATACACTGGGTGCCATTTTGGTTTAACAGAAGCAGAAGCAAAGTGTTTTTGTTTTTTTTTCCTGAGTTTCTTATTGTTCCCATTAAGCTAGCTTTTAGTGTATTTACAAAAGGTACCTCTGATGGGCTTCCAAGGCCCCTTTCCCCGTGATCTTCCTCTCCCTGCTTCCTCCCACAGAAGCCTGGCCTCATCTTGTCAATCTGCCTGTCTGGCCACTGAGACCTATTTGGCTGTGGTATCCTAGGCCAAGGCTGTTCTCACCCTCACTAAGGCATTCATTCTTGCCCATATTCATGATTTTGGAAATCTCAGATAAAACTGAATGATCCTTTCTTTCCTGTTTGGCTTGGATTCACAATTGGGTTTAAGACTTGTTTTTTGAAAATAAAACTTTTAGAACCATATAAGAGCTATCAGAATGGGTATGTCGGTGCTGTATGTACAGTGTTGCTATGTTTTCTTCTTCTGCCTGTGGCTTACAAAGGAAAGAAAAACTAATAAAATAGCACAATTTTCAGGCTGTACTAAGATTCTAGCCTCCATACCACTGACACATTGGCCAGAATAAAGTGAGTACTCCAGAGAGATTGTTACATGTGGTTGTGTGATCTTAGCTCTTGTACAGTGCTTCTTAAGTGGTCCTCAAGGATTTTCAAATAACCCATATGTTCTGCGGGGACTGAAAAATAAAGCCAGCATCCCTGCTGGAGATCCAGGTAGAGGATTAGGCAGTGCCACATCCTTCTGTGCTTTCAGCAGGTCAGTCCTGCAGGCCCTGGTGGATGGAAAAGGCTCAGAGCTTCTTAGAAAAGAGTCAGGAACACAGACACATAGGCTGAATCTGCATGCAAGCACCCATGGAGCTGATCCTGTGAGTGTCTGGGAAGACAGTCAGGAGAACTTATCCCCTTCCACAGACAGACCATTGGAGAACAGTTGGTCATGAAGTGCACAGGAGTATCAACGTGAAAGAAGTAGCTTCCTTTACCTTTCAGTCACTTTCCTCCTAGTTGAGAGGTTGAGATAAGGAATGGGGCCTGCCCAGGGAAATACAAAGGAGACCTGGGGTAGTCTCAGATGCGCTTTTTATCTCACATTTACCCATTCCCAGAGCCATGGTCCTTAAGCCCTTATGCAGGTAAGTGAGGTTTACTCATTTCTTTTTTGCAATAAATTGCCTTGGTCCTGAAGAATGAATAGAACGATCAATACTCATATTGGAAAAGAATAAAAATCTTTCACAAAGTCCTACTTCCCAGCACACAGCACACTTTCTTTCTTTCTTTCTTTTTTTTTTTTTTTGAGACAGGGTCTCACTCTGTCACCCAGGCTGTGATCTCAGCTCACTGCAACGTCTGTGAGCCTCCCAGGTTCAAGCAATTCTCCCACCTCAGCCTCCCCAGTAGCTGGGACTGCAGGCATGCGCCACTACGCCCAGCTAATTTTTGTATGTTTTGGTAGAGATGGGGTTTCACCATGTTGGCCAGGCTGTTCTCGAACTCCCGACCTCAAGTAATCTGCCTGCCTCCACCTCCCAAAGTGCTGGGATTACAAGTGTGAGCCACCATGCCCGGCCTCCAGCACACTTTCTAATATCTGATTCAATGGGTATGATAATTAAGTAACATTGAAATATGTCCAATCATAAGGGGTGGGGACAGCGTATTCTTCAAAGCTGATAGAAGCCTGGATTCCTTAGGAAGGGATTTGACCAAAGAGACTCCAGACCACCGGTCTTAACAGAAGCTGACAGTGTCTGTGACTTCCCTCTCTGTCACGCTTACCAACCCTCCTTCCATGTCTGGAATGAGAAAAGAGAAGGAGCATCATTTCCAGAACCTCCAGTTTGTCATCTCCCAGGCATCTCAGAACCAGTATCCTCTTGGAGAGCATTCAAGGAAAAAGTCCAGAAAGTGTGCTCTCAGACCACATCACCTGGAATTTCATCAAGCTCTTAGAGATTGCTCCTGCAGGGCCCACTGCTGTGCTTTTCTGAAACATCCCCATTTATTAACAGAGCCCCACTATTTTAACATGTTCCAGGCCCTAGCACAAAACACAGATCTTAAAGAACGCTTACGCAGAATCCATGCCGAGTCTCTGCTCCTCGACTCCCCCGCTGTTGCCAAGTCGGGTGACAATCTGGCAGAGGTGGGTAGGTTTCTCGTCTGGTAATGTCTCCTCAGCTGCCACCCGCTCCTGTGATACCATCTGTCCAGTTGCACGGCCTCCCTGCTTCCCCTCGTGGGTGCTGTTCACCTCTCTGCCCTCCTCCTCTGGGTGCTGGCCGCAGCTGGCTCATGGACTGGGGTCTCGGGCTCAAACGCTTTCTTGAGCGTATGCTGCTAATTGCATATTTAAACTGCTCCCTACCCCTGAACTCTTCTTTCTTTTGTATTTCTTCACCCTGTTTTGCTCCTAAATGTCACTCCTTTCACTAAGTGGTACTGGAGTGGGAACTATAGAGAGGGAAACATTTTCTCTTGTTACTACTGAAGAAACCTACATTACTCTGACCTGCAGTATCTTGGTTCCCTGCCAGCCTCCTCCCCCTCTAGCCCTTTCTCTGTGGCTGTTCCCATCTCCCTTTTCTGCAATTTTATTTTTCTTTTATAGAATGCGGCTGTACACTCTGAGGGAAAAAAATACTTCATTACAATTAAAGTGTCTCTTGGTCAGTTAAAAGTATGTTAAAAAGTTCTTTCCTCAAGACTAGGGATGTTTATCCAAAATAGTCTTTGCATGTTTAAAATGAGAAATTTCAGAAAAGTACAAGTAGGTTACTCAAAAAATAAGTAGGAAAGAGTAATGAAAATAAAAACTGTTTTAAGCTATTTTTTATATTATATGCCTGCTTCAGATATGCTAAATTTTTATTAAGAAATGAATTAGACTGAGTACACTTAAAATAAAAAATATAAGGCAGGTAATAGACAAGAGGTGTGTGTTTATATAAGTTTTTAAAAGAAGTTTGTAATGTTTAATCATAATCCTTCATCCTTCTTTTCCTGTCCTCAGAAAAAAAACAAACGCCTCACACACCTTCACTCCTTGGGAAGCCATTGTGCTGGGTGGTGAGGCGAGTTGAGGCTGAAGTCAGTCAGTATATGGACTGTAGGGCCCCGGGCAGCGAACCCATTTGGAGACCATATGGTGCCATGTGTGAACAGGCCCATCCGCTCTCATGAGCCTCACCCTCTGTCTGACAGAAGCTCATGGGGCTCTACTACTTCTGAGGCACATGCTAGTGGTTAAGTATGACATTCCTTTATAGAAATGCTACCCCCAAGAGGTCACTTTTCAGATATTTTAGCCCAGACCTAAACTGTCACCTGCAGCATTGAGCACCTAAACATTACTTACGGCGCCTTGACTTTAGGCCTGGGCAGGCCCTCTTTTGAATCTGCACATTTTCTAAAAGCAGGACCCAGTCATGGCCAGGATCAGCCATTACTGACCAGCTGCCACTTACTATGGTATTCTCTGGAGTTTGTGCATGTTTTCAGACAGTTATTTACCTTTTTAATAGTATTATCACAATTTACTTATTGAACAGGTAATTAAATATATAACCTTCATTTATTCTTTTATGAATTTATGCTTGGCATGTCTACTTGGAACTGTTTGTGTTTTGGAAAGGAAACCAAAATCACAAGTCTTTTAAAATACATGTTTTTAAACTATATATTTAAAATGCATATTTTAAAACTGATCTTAAAAGTAACATACCTGAAAGCTGAAATGCTGTACACTGTCCTTGAGAGGTAACAATAACATTCTTCAAACGTATACCTGCCAAAACAGCCTTCTTGAGTCTAGATGCAGTTGTCGTCTGTATCTATTTCCTCTTTCAGAAATTTTCTGTTTCCCTTATTTTTATCCCTTTTATCATGGAGTGACTCAGGCTAACTTTCCCAGCAAAGGTAAAGTTATTGTTGCCTTCAGGACATAAGTAGGAAAGTAAGTGAAAATGGCCTCCCAAACTGAAAACTTGACTCCAGTTAACTTTTTTTCAGTAACTCTGTTACCTCTGATACTCTATTGGGAAATGACAGTCTCCAACAATGGGGTCAGCCCAAGGTGCTCTCTTTTTAGAACTCTCACTTTCTTTGCTCACTTTGTTACCTTTTCTTTAGCCACATATATTACCCATCTTTGGTGCTGGGCCTGGCTAATTGAATTCTAAAATGCCCACCTTTTTAAAAATCAAATTACTCCACAACCTCCAAATTTCTGCTTTATATTCCTGAATGTGAAGATTTAATATTATCAAGTTATCAGTTCACAGATTATTTTAGATTCCAAATGAAAGGGCAAGTGACTTTGGGAGGTAACACCATACTATATCCAATGTCCATTTAAGAGACTAAAAAAGGCCACAACTTTTAAAGAAAAGTCTGGAAGAGAAGGGAACTTAATTCTTTTAATTGTCTGCTTGCTGTATCAGTATGCACTTGAATGCATTACCTCACAGAGTCCTAACCATGACTCTGTGAGGTGGGTGGTGGTGGTTTCATTTGAGAAACAACAGAACTAAAACTCAGAGAGGTTAAATAACTTCCTCCAGACACACAGCTTGTAACAGACAGAGCTGGGATTTAAATTCACATCTAATGAGGCCAAAGCAATTCCTTTCTCAATAGTATACACTGCTAGATAGTGAAGAACAGTATGCCAAGCCAGAAAATAAAATACTCATTGAAGCTCCGGCAGTTAAAATAAGGTGATGATAGGTAAGAATGGGACGGAGTAACTCTCTTAGGCATAAACATTATTTTGTATATAAAAGAAATAAAGATTATGGTTCGAAAAGGCATCAAAAACCAATGGCAAAGAGATGGATTATTTAATAAATTAGGTTGGCACAGCTCAAAGAAGTTTATTACATTATTATTATTAATGACCATTATTTTGGAGTTGCCCAGCCTGACCTTGAACTCTTGGACTCAAGCAATCCTCCTGCCTTGGCCTCCCAAGTAGCTGGGATTATAGGCACTCACCACCCACCATGCCCTGCTCATGCAATTTAAAAAGAAGTTTAAATCTTCATTGCATGCTGAAATGAATCAAAAGCAAATTCAAGTTAAATATAAAAATTCAAACTGAAAAATATTAATGTAAATATCAAACTGCTAGAATAGAGATTTTCTAAATTGGAGTACAATAGAAAAAAATTGCAAAAGAAATGTTGATTAGATCTGACTCTCTTTTAGGAAAAAGTAATGTGTGTCAAAAAAAAAGACAAATAATAGACTGGGAAAAATATTTTCAGTGAAATTGACAGACTGAGATAATGCTAAATCAGTGATAATGTTTTTCATATGTAACCAGTGAACAAATAATATCAAGTAACTTAAAACTTTAATAAGTAAATGGAAAAAGGCCATAATTCTCTGTCTCTCTCTCTGTCTCACACACACACGCACACACACAGAGGGGGAGAGAGAGAGAGAGGGGGAGATAGGTATGGGTTTTCTTTTTTTTCTTTTTCTTTCTTTCTTTTTTTTTTTTTTTACTTATTTTGCAATATTTGTAAATTCACAGGGAAGTACGAAGAAATGCAGAGGGAGGTCCCATGAACCCTTCATCCAGCCTCTCCCTACATTAACATCTCTACAAGCTTGTTTTTTAAAAAGGAGTAACTATTCAGCTTAATGAAAATTAAAACAGATTAGTTCAAACGTTTTCTAAATTATGGTATGTAGTGCCTTTAATATAGAAAAAACAGAGGTTTCCTTACTTGTTGATGTGATTAGGTAATACATATTTTGCCTTAAAGGTTATTAATAATTGTACTTCCAAAACTTGATTCTAAGAAATAACATGATACAAGCAAAGATATATTTACAAACATACTAAACCATTTTTGCAAATCTGTAAACATCCCTGATTTTATTACTCTGTGACACAAATATATAATAAAATATTTATCAATTAAAGTTCATTGTCTCAAAGAATTTTGAATGGTCTGGGAAATGTTCACAATATAATGGTTAGTGAATGAAGCAAACAATATGTAGACTGTCTATCCCAGTTTTTCAAAATAAAATTTGTACACAAATATTTTAATATGAAAATACCAGCAAGTTAATAGGGGCCACATCCACTCTCACATTCATACAATGGGACTTGAAGTGATATTTAGTTGCATTTTTTAATTTTCTGTTTTGAATACCTATTTTTGTTTTCAGAATGCATTTTAATTTTGAAAAAATCTATCTTGCAATGTTGTTTGGGCGAACTTTATAAAATTACATATATAGAGATATGAAAATAGCATGATTATTTCACAAGAAAAATGTGTCAAAATGCTTGTAGTGGTTGTTATAGTGTGAACTGTGAATGTTCCTTTCCCTCCCTTCTCTCTATTTAACTTAGGGGTGTTCAATCTTTTGGCTTCTCTAGGCCACATTGGAAGAAGAAGAATTGTCGTGGGCTACACATTAAGATACACTAACACTAACAATAGCTGATGAGCCAGGAAAAAAATCACAAAAAAATCTCATAATGTTTTAACAAAGTTTACAAATTTGTGTTGGGCCACATTCAAAGCCGTCCTGGGCCGTATGTGGCCCCCGGGCTGTGGGTTGGACATCCTTGGTTTAACTTTTTGTAGTGTAAGCAATAGATAAGCAACCAGTCATGCATTACATATGTGAAAGGAAATTATTGAATTGAACTGACTGGGTTAATATTTTAACAAATGAGGTCCTGAGTTGTTTAAGACACCAAGCTGGAGATTTGGAGCTGCAGCAGTGCTGATGAGTTTTCAGTACATACAGGAAGACACCAGAAAGGGCTAGGGGCTAGGAGTATTATTTTCAGTGTTGGTCAGCCAGGAAATCCTTCGAACCCATCAGTCTAGGAGGAGGAAGATACAGAGAGAGCAGGAATGACTAGTAATAAATTAATGAGTAGAACAAGTAAATAAATCATGAGCATCTCTTGTGACAGGAGCACACAGAAGACACAGGACAATTCTGTTGTTTGAGTGAGTGTTACAGAAGCTGTTGTTCCTTATGATGTTTTCAAACTCGATAGCTTTATGCCTGGCTCTTTTGAGGAGAGAGACCTTTTCCTTGAAGTTAACAGCTATGATACTTACAGATTCTAAAGTGATCTCTTTGTTAGGGTAGAGAAGAGGCTAGGTTTTCAGAAGGCTACATGGGTATTAAAATGGGTAGGATCATTAATACTTTGGGCAGATGCCTTATTTAGGAACGGGATATATATTTCAACAGTTTGTAGATACATATTTACAAACAGAAGCAACCAATTTGTAAAGGGACCACTTGCCTTTTATTACGAAAATCTGCTATGGCCCTCCTGTCGTAGCATCCCCTCCCTATGAGACTGAGGGGTGTGTCCTGAATTCAGACAATTTCTGGGCAAGATATAATCTGCCTTTTCCCCAGATTATTCTGGATGATATGGAAGCAACTCCTTTGTTATCCCAATAAAACATGTGAGTGGTTTTACTACTACCTGTCTACTCTGATTGAAAGAAATTAAATCATCCTGTCCTGAATCTGTTCTTTTTCCTCAAGTGCCACCTCTGTGAAGCCCTCCCCAAACAAAATCTCCCTAATCAGAATCAGTCTCTCCACTTTGCCAGCACTTTGTCTATTCCACAGGCCTGGTCTGATATGTGTTGGATGCATTTTCTCACCACTCATTCAGTCCACAAACGTTGTCTGGTTCATTGTTATATCCTGCCATGACCAGCTCAGGACTTTAGTCCTCCCCAGAGGGTAAGTCCAGACCCAGCAGAGTGGAGAATAGAGGGTCATGTGAGATGAGAAAACAATGATATTCTGTTGTGTTATTTGTACAGAGGCTTATAAAGAGGACTGGGGACTTCCTTTCCTTGCAGAGTCATTGTGGGTGGAAAGAGACAGACAAAGAGAACTTGTATCATTCATCCATGAATAATAAATTATCTGCTACCAGGGTGCTTCTGGACCAAAACACACTGTGTATTTGTCAAGGGACACCTTGACAAAAGCCAAAGCAGCATATTGTTCCTTCAGAGAGCATAGAGGCAGAAGAAAGCAATGTTGCTGTGAACCAGCCATGCAAGGACATGCATTCAGTGCAATGCAGAGGAGATTTTAGTATAAAAAGAAACATCCAGCAGTGGTAGCAAATAAGAGGATATGATTCAGAGAGCATTGGAATTTTTCCCTTTTTAAATGGAACAAAGAGTGACCTGGACAGTTGTTTTTTGCCTTGTGATTTGTTGCATGTGTGTGAGAAGTGATAGTGCCTGTAAGTGAGGTGCCCATATTGGGGGAGAACTTTGTGTTTTGCATGAGGCTCACTTCTCAGAGTTGGAGCTGACCTCTGCTTTGAGTTGCTTATTTGCATGGGCCTGTGACCTTGTGTATTGTGCAGCTAAATCACTTATTTTCTTTCTCTTGAGAATGTTTCTAAATGTATACATTTTTGGTTTTGTTTTTCAAATAGGAAAACTCCCGAGATGAAAACCGAGCTCTAGTTCATCAGCTTTCTAATGAAAGTAGACTCTCCATCACTGACTCCCTTTCCGAGTTTTTTGATGCTCAGGAAGTTCTGTTATCTCCAAGCTCTTCAGAAAATGAGGTTTGAGCAATGTTTACAGTTAGGTGCCTCAAAAATCTCTCTTGTTGCTTTGCTGGTTAATCTGTTCAGTAAACAGTCCATAATCAGAAACACTAAACTCAGTGGCCCTTTTTAGTCATTGTATTCTGAGAGTTCTATCATAACTCATACCCAAAAATGATACTGTATGTGAGAAGAAAAAGTAAAAGTAGAGAGCATTGGATATTTTCTCATTTCTGTAACTTGATGTGTTAAATTTGTTATACTTTTTTTTTTTTTAAACGGAGCCTTGTTCTGTTGCCCAGGCTGAAGTGCAGTGACGCAATCTCAGCTCACTGCAACCTCCGCCTCCCGGGTTCAAGTGATTCTCCAGCCTCAGCCTCCCAAGTAGCTGGGACTACAGGCATGCACCACTGCATCTGGCTAATTTTTGTATTTTTAGTAGAGACTGGGGTTTCACCATGTTGGCCAGGCTGGTCTCAAACTCATACTCCTAACCTCAGGTGATCCGCCTGCCTCAGCCTCCCAAAGTGCTGGGATTACAGGTGTGAGCCACTGTGCTTGGCCTGTTTTTTTATTTTTATTTTTTTGAGACACAGTCTCACTCTGTTAGCCAGGCTGTAGCCAATTTTTGTATTTTTAGTAGAGACGGGCTTCCTCATATTGTCCAGGCTGGCCTCGAACTCCTAGCCTTAAGTGATCCACCCGCCTCAGCCTCTCGAAGTGCTATATTTCTTTTCAAGTACAGGTTAATAATTTTGACTTCTACCTACTTAATAATGTAATATGTCTACTGCAGAGAAGGAAATTAGCTTCCTGTATGTTTCTTAATCATGAAATTTAACCTACATTGATTTATAATATATAATAATTATATTTTTTTCATAATGTGGTTATTGTAATATTGGTTTATAGCATTATTTGTTTTAAATTGATGCATAACAATTATACTTTCCTGAATAGCAGTTATTACTGTATTATAGTTAATATTGCTTTGTGTCAGTGTGTACTAGTAATGTTACCCCTTAAATATAGACATAGTCATCTTGTTTATGTATTAATTCCCATAGAAGATACTTTTTACACAAATAGCTCAAAGACAAATTGTAACTCCTTCTACTCAAACACTAATAAATTCTAAAAATACAGTCAGAATTAATAAGAATCTTTATAATAACAGTCTTGAGCTTGCTTGCTGTTTTTCTTGTGAGAACTAATTCAGAATGTATAAGAATTTTAAGAACAGGTATTTGTTGTGAACACCTCCTTGGCAGATTGGTATATGGACCTTTATGAAAACAGTACCTAAGAGTATTTATAGTGTGGGACTCATCATGTTTGATCATTTGGAGTAAGGGTTTTATGAAAATCTGGCTCTTGTTTATTCTTACTCTAATGAATGTTATTTCTTCTTTCCCATAGATTTCTGATGATGACTCATACGTCAGTGACATAAGTGATAATCTTTCCTTAGATAATCTCAGTAATGATTTAGATAATGAGAGACAGACCTTGGGTAAGATTTACATTATTTAATCTCTGAAATGTTTGGATTTTCATAGAATACTAATATGTTGTATAGTTAACTCTTGAACAATATGGGGGTTCAGGGGTATATGCTGATACCCCACACAGATGAAAATCCATGTATAACTTTTGACTCCCCAAAGATTTAACTACTAACACTCAATTAACACATATTTTGTGTGTTATATGTATTTGAGACTGTACTCTTACAATAAAGTAAGCTAGAGGAAAAAAATGTTATTTAGAAAGTCATTAGGAACAGAAAAGATATTTACAATTCATTAAGGGGATCATCATAAAGGTCATCATCCTGGTCATCTTCATGTTGAGTAGGCTGAGGAGGAGGAAGAAGAGAAGGGGTTGGTCTTGCCTTCTCAGGGGTGGCAGAGGCAGAAGAACACCTGTATACAAGTGGACTGATGCAGTTCAAATCTGTGTTGTTCAAGGGTGAACGGTGTAGAGGACCTGCTACAAGCAAAGAGCTCTAGCAAGTACTATGTAAGAAAACTAAGACATGGACCCCACCCCCTAGGATTTTATAATCTAGGAGAGGAGACAGCACCCACATGTGAAAGATGTATTAATTCAAATAAATTTGTCTGCTTGTACAAATTTTTATTTTTATAAAGTGAGTGTATGCCAATTATATGAATATAAAAAACGTAACAGATGCTTTTTTTTTTTTTGAGACGGAGTCTCGCTCTGTCACCCAGGCTGGAGAGTATAATGGCACGATCTTGGCTCACTGCAACCTCTGCCTCCCGGGTTAAAGTGATTCTTCTGCCTCAGCCTCCGGAGTAACTGGAGAATACAGGCACGCACCACCATACCTAGCTAATTTTTGTATTTTTTGGTGGAGATGAGGTTTTACCATGTTACCCAGGCTGGTCCCGAACTGCTGACCTCAAGTGATCTGCTTGCCTTGGCCTCCCAGACTGCTGGGATTACAGGCGTGAGTCACCGTGCCTGGCCCAGATATCCCTTTTGCAGTCTAATGTTCTCTCTGTGGACATGTTAGAATATGATTTTTTTGCCCTTAGATATCAGGGAGGTTTTATAATTTAGGAATGTGATAGGACTTATATAATAAAAGATATTATCCAAGTCGTCATTTAGCTTCAGATTCTTCAAAACAACACATTTGAAAGTAACAAATGGCTACCTCTTGGACGGACCCCTCAGGGTATCCTAAGATGACCCTTTATTACTGCTTGATTCCAAGAAGGGAAATGATGGGCAGGAAAGATATTTCATAATGCTAGTTTGAACTGTGGAATATCTGGAGTGTCTGGCTAGCCCCCTAAACAGCTCTGATTTAGGACTTCAGTAAGCAGACTGGCCTGTTGAGGAAGGTGCCCTTAAAAAGAATCTGCCCACCTGGACAGTTCCCTGCGTGGGTCCTTGTAGCATCAAACACTTACCAGTGTTGGTACTCAGTTTGCCTTGGAGTCTCTAGGTTTGTCTGCACTATGCATTGGATACTCAAAGCACCACCTATTTTCATATCTACACGGAGGAGAGGGACCATGCCAGGCACCTTTTTGATATTTCAGCGTTCTTCAATTCATTGTGTATGTGTGAACTGATGAATTGTTATCTGAATACTTAAGAGCCACCTTTTGGGGGACTGCAGTATAGGGGAAGAAAGCAGGTAGTTTTACCATGCTTTGGAAGAGTATCCTTTCAGTATCACACCTGCTAGAAGTGAGATGCTCATCATGGTTGGTGTTTTGTTTGAAATGTTTCTTGGGAGATGAACCCCTTAGTGGAAAAGTCTAAGAACCAGTGGGTTGGAAGAAGAAGGCCAAAAACACCAGAGCAAATTTGTGTGCTACTTATTTTTCTAGAAAAACAAGGAGGCAAGTTGGAAGAGAAATGAAGAAACATTGCTCCCTTGGCAAACAGCACGCACACTAAAGTGGTGCTCCCACCGTAGATGAGGAGGATTGACAAATGTGGAAGCCCTCCATTTCTTTGAGTCTTATAGAGAGGGAGCCACAGGGAGTACAGAGTTAATGGAGTGTTCAGAGGTCAAAGATAAAGAGAGGACGTGGTTCAGAACCTAAGACCACAGCTATGCTGTGTTGACACCAGCCAGGAAAAGCTTAGAAGTTAGAGCTGGTTCTGTCGTGCTCTACAGCCATGTTGCTAGAATGCTAACTAACATTGCCTTTTTGTGTGTGTGAAGACAGATTCTCACTCTGTCACCCAGGCTGGAGTGCAGTGGTGCGATCTCGGTTTACTGCAACCTCTGTCTCCCGGGTTCAAGCAATTCTCGTGCCTCAGCATCCCGAGTAGCTAGAATTACAGGCACACACCATCATGCCCAGTTAATTTTTTTGTATTTTAATAGAAATAGGGTTTCACCATGTTGGCCAGGCTGGTCTTGAACTCCTGGCCTCAAGTAATCCACCCGCCTCAGCCTCTGAAATGGCTGGGATTACAGGTGTGAGCCACCATGCCTGGCCTACATTGCCTTTCTTGAACAAGCACTGGGCAAAACCCAGCTTTCTTCTTTGTCAGTGTTTGAATACTGGAAATGTGTGTCCCCCAGTTCTTTACAGACATTCCCAGGGTTTGGGGGAGATTATATTTCTAAGCATCAATACTCTACTGAAAAGATTGGATCCAGAAATAACCTTTACATTTCATAGCATCATTTTGCCTACGTTAGGACCAAGGTCTTGATACACTATTATTGTTTGAGTTTATAGTAAACATGAGATTTTTAGACTATTTCCTATAAATTTCTTCCCCACAATGCTGCTGGGCACATATTAGGATCTGTCTCTATGCTGGGTACTTTGGGGAAGTTAAGTGGTTAAGAATGTGGATTAAGGGACCAGACTTCCTTGGTTAGCCCCAGCTCTGCCACTCAGTGGTTGTGTGTTCTGGGACCAGATACTTACTTCCTCTATGCCTTATTTTCTTCATCTGTGAAATGGGGATAATAATACTGTTTACCACAAGTGGTAGTTACAAAGCATAAGTGGGAATCATGCATGTAAAATGCTTAGAAGACTGCCTGTCACAGAATAAAATGCCAGATACGTGTTAGCTGTTAGTAGTATTGGTGGTTATGATGGTGGTGGAATAACACTCTTTCAAAATTTAGATTAGTGTAATCAAAGAAAATTGAGACTACATGAAAAACTTTTCAAAAATGACTGTAGGCAAGGCACAGTGGCTCACACCTATAATCCCAACACTTTGGGAGGCTGAGGCAGAAGGATTGCTTTAGGCCAGGAGTTTGAGACCAGCCTACGCAACACAGCAAGATCCTATCTCTAAAAAAAGATACAAAAACTAGCCAGGAGTGATGTAGCATGTCTGTAGTCTAAGCTACTCAGGAGACTGACGTGGCACGATTGTTTAGGCCCAGGAGGTCAAGGTTACAGTGAGCTATGATCACACCACTGCACTTCGGCCTGAGTGAGCCTGTTGAGAAGGACCCTATCTCAATAATTAATTAATTAATTTTAAAACTGCCATTTGCAGCTATTTACCTATGTTGTATTTACCCGTATTAAGCAACTAAAACAGGCTGGGCATGGTGGCTCACGCCTGTAATCCCAGGACTTTGGAGGCTGAGGTGGGTGGATCACTTGAGCTCAGGAGTTTGAGATCAGCCTTGGCAACATAGTAAAATCTCGTATCTACAAAAATACAAAAAATTAGCCAGGCATGTTGGCATGCATCTGTGGTCCCAGCTACTTGGGAGGCTGAGGCAGGAAGATTGCTTGAGCTGGTGAGGCAGAGGTTGCAGTGAGTTGAGATTATGCCACTGTACTCCAGCCTGGGCAACAGACCAAAACCCTGTCTCAAAAAACATTTAATTTAATTTTAAAAAAGCAAAACAAATTCAAAAGCTAATTGGATGATTAGATTAACATGAAATGCACAGTGTGGCCCTGTTTTCATGTGTTTCTGTTCATCAGAGCAGCCCCTTTATTCAGTGATTGGCTTTATAATTAGTAAATGTTAAATATGTATGTTTAATAAAATATATATCAATAAAGTATGTTTATTGATATATAAATAAACAAAATGCAAGAGATTTCATTTGAAAATAGGTACAATGGAGGATAGGAAATTCAGTGCATGAAACGAAGGAAAAGATTGATAGGTTGACATACCTAAAATGGGTGTCATTCATCAAAATACTCCATGGAGCAAATTTAAAGGTAAATGCCAAGTGGGGATTAAATTGTAAAACAAATATAAAAACAAAAGAGTATGGTCTTAATACATAAATAGGAAGGCAGGCAATTCAGCAAAGCAAAAGTGCTCGTGAAAGCACTCCAAACCACACAGGAAATCTTTTAAATGTAAGCTAAAACAAGGAGGTTACACCGTCCACCTGACCATCTGACAGAAATTAAAAATGAAAATGACAAGCCTCAAGAGTCCTCAGGAGATGGATGCTCACATCTGCTGCTGATAAATGGGGAAGTTGGGGGCAGCCTTTTTGAAAAGCAGTCTGATTATGTGAATCAAAAGTCCTAACAACATTCAGAGTTACTGACATAGTAATCCCACTTCTTTGTATCCTAAGAAAATAATCAAAGATACAGGCAAAAAATATTTTTACCGTCATTAAAAATGATGTTAAAAGAAAACTCTTAGGTTCCGGGGTACATGTGCAGGTTTGTTATGCAGGTAAACTGCATATCACGGTGGTTTACTCTACAGATTATGTCATCACCAAGGTCATAAGCATAGCACCCAAATAGGTAGGTTTTTGATCCTCACTCTCTATCCACCCTCCACCCACCCTCCACATTCCAGCAGGCCCTGGTGTCTATGGTTCCCTTCTTTATTCATGTGAACCAACGTTTAAAACCCCTTAACAAGTGAGAACATGCATTTGGTTTTCTCTTCCTGTGTTAGTTTGCTTAGGATAACGGCCTCCAGCTCCATCTATGTTGCTGCAAAGAATATGATCCCATTCTTTTTTATGGCTGCACAATATTCCATGATGTATATGTACCACATTTTCTTTACCTAGTCTACTGTTGATGGACATTGAAACTGATTCCATGTCTTTGCTGTTGGGAATAGTGCTGTGATGAACATACACGTGCATGTGTCTTTATGGTAGAACAATATATGTTCCTTTGGGTGTATAGTCGGTAATGGGATTGCTGAGTTGAATGGCAGTTCTGTTTTAAGTTCTTTGAGAAATCGCCAAACTGCTTTCCACAATGACTGAGCTAACTTACATTCCCACCAGTAGCGTATAAGTGTTCCCTTTTCTCTGCAACCTCACCAGCATGTTATTTTTTGACTTTTTAATAATTGCCATTCTGACTGATATGAGATGATATTTCATTGTGGTTTTGATTTGCATTTCCCTAATGATTAGTGATATTGAGCAAAAACTGATGTTTTAGAAAAATTTTAAATAATATGGAAAAATACTCTGTTAGCTGAACAAGCAGAATATAAAATATGCTTACAGTATGAACAACACAGATGGAGAAAACATGAAATGAAGATACTCTAATATATAAATGGCTGCTATTTTGGGATGGTGGAGCAATGAAATGACCATTATTTCCTGTATTACTTTCCTGTAATAAACACAATTATTTTACCAGAATTTAAAGTGATTTTTTAAAAACTTTACAAGTTTTGATAAACAGTAAGCAGCTATAGGCATAGAAATCCAATTTCCAGTTTTATTCTAAGTGTGTATGGGCTACGAGGAACTAGATTTTGAGGAGCAATTCAAGGTCTTCCCTGTGAATAAAGTCGATGGGTTTTAGTGTGTGTCAGTTTGAGTATTTAATTGCTCAGAATTCTTTTGCCGATTTTCATACTCTGGACAACTGAGTTTAATAGTAACATTGAGTACTTGCTAGGTAAGGTTTTTTTCGTGGATTAAAAATAATAGAATAAAATGAAAAGCTTTATAGAGACAACCAGGCCTCTTTCCCTTTCAGGGCCTGTCCTTGAAAGTGGTGGGGAAGCGAAGTCCCGGAGAAGAACGTGCCTGCCAGCACCTTGCCCGAGCAGCAGTAACATCAGCCTGTGGAACATCCTGAGGAACAACATCGGGAAGGACCTGTCCAAGGTGGCCATGCCGGTGGAACTGAACGAGCCCCTGAACACACTGCAGAGGCTCTGCGAAGAGCTGGAGTACAGCGAGCTCCTGGACAAGGCCGCGCAGATTCCCAGCCCCCTGGAAAGAATGGTGAGGAGTCAGCCTTCCCTTGTCACTGTCCAGCCTCAATCCCCGAGCCACGAGGCCATTCACGGGGCCCATCAGAGAGACAGCCCCTGTTCCCTCCGGTTTCATTTTGATTGTTCTATAGACAGGTTCATTACTCAGAGCTGTCTGGCTTCCTCCGCCTGGCTGTTACCAGTCACCTTGTCAGGATTTGGAGGCAGGGTTGGGGTGCTTCTCTATGGCACTCGGTGCCTGGGGTAGTTCTGTTCTGTGGGTTCGTGCTTCCTCTTTCTCCAGAAGCCTTCTAGCTGATTATTCCAATGTGCCCGGCTGGAAAACATGTCTTTAGGGCTGTCTGCATGTTTATTTTTACTTCCCTGGGTGGACAGAATTTAATTTCTCGAGCTGTTTTTCTCATCCAGTGTAAGTTTCCCCTGAGAATGTTTGTTTTTATTTCTGGAACTGTCCCATCGGCTCCTCGGTTTTTGGAAAATAAAGTTCACTAGAGGAGGTTTTCACATCAGAAATATTCTTTTTTTCTCTCTCCCTCTTATTTTATAGAGTACTTAAAAAAAAATCTTAGAAAAGCCCATCTTCTCTACTCGGCATCAGCTCCAGTCACAGCATGCTGGCTTTTAAAAGGGCTTCTAAGTATTTCTCATCTTTCCCCCATCTCATGGGTAGGGAGATTGGGAATGGAGTACTCAAAGGGCAAGACTTGGGCAGATCAGCCTTCTCTATGACTGTGACTGACTTTGTTCTTGAACGTGGGTGTCTGTACCTCTTTTTGCTTCTTCATATTCAGTGCCCTTAGAGCAGTAAGGTCATTGTCTCTACGGGATGCTGGGACATCAGTGTCCCCCAAATGCAGAGTCTGTCTCCTGGGTGTTTGCCAGTTGGCTACATTGGAATTGGAGTGCCCCCTCGGCTTCACAGACCTAGCCCTGCCGACACCCCCCATTGATGGAGGATGCTATTCTTTTCTACATTCTAAGCATTCTGCAGTCTTAGCGCTTATTAAAACATTATTACTTCTATGATTTGAAGATTAAGGGGAAATCTTACCTGCTGTCTGAGAGGGATATCCCATCGTCATTCTGCCCAGTCTCCAGGGCCTCCCCTATCAAAGAGACTTCCTTTTTTTGAGTCAGGGTCTTTGTCGCCCAGGCTGGATTACAGTGGTGCAGTCCTACCTCACTGCAACCTGGAACTCCTAGGCCCAAGCAACCCTCCTGCCCTGGCGCCCAAAGTGCCGGGATTACAGGCATGAGTCACTGTACTTGGCCCAAAAGACTTTCTTTCTTGTTACTGATAATCAGGGTAGGAGACAAAAACAAGCCGTATTTTTTAAACTGTTCTTGGTTACTTGTCCCCAGATAATTTTTGCTGAATAAAAGGAAGGCAAAGCTTCTAGAAATAGCTTCTAAGGCAAGTGTTAAAAGTCAGCATTTGTGGGCAGCTCTTTTCTTTAAAGGAAATGATTGGCTTTGAGGGTGAAAGTTTCTTAAAGATGTTTCATCCTGTGGCAATTTAGAGACCCTTAGGATATTCAGATGATTGATTGGTGTAATTGCCCTTGAGCAGAGGTTTGAGGAGAGGCTTCTCATCCCCAGCATAACCACTAAGCAGGAGTCTTATTGCATGGGTTTTGTTTACTAACCTGCAGGTCTGCTTATGCCCCTGCCTGGACTCTCGCTCGTGCTGCCAACCCATAGGGAGAGTGCTTCCTTCTGCCTCCCCTTCGGTCTCTCTTCCCCACAGCATCATGCATGGCACTAGGTTCTTTCATCGGTTGTGTTCTATTTTACATGGTGAAGGTGACTAAGGGTTGATTCAGCATTCCATACACGGTGTGGCTGTACTGTTTCACAGGTTACCAATGTGGAGAAGCAGGGAGAGGAACACACACCCAGGTTTCAAGAACGCAGGCAGTCACAAGTAGGACTGACTTGAGTGTAGTTGATTTTTTCTTCTTTTTTTTTTGAGACAGAGTCTCTCTCTGTCACCAGGCTGGAGTGCAGTGGCACAATCTCGGCTCACTGCAGCCTCTACCTCCCAGATTCAAGTAATTCTCCTACCTAAGCCTCCTGAGTAGCTGGGATTACAGGTGCGTGCCACCACATCCGGCTTGTTTTTGTATCTTTAGTAGTGATGGGTTTTTTTTTTTGAGACTGAGTCTGGCTCTGTCACCCAGGCTGGAGCGCAGTGGCTGGATCTCAGCTCACTGCAAGCTCCGCCTCCCGGGTTTACCCCATTCTCCTGCCTCAGCCTCCGGAGTAGCTGAGACCACAGGCGCCCGCCACCTCGCCTGGCTAGTTTTTTGTATTTTTTAGTAGAGACGGGGTTTCACTGTGTTAGCCAGGATGGTCTCAATCTCCTGACCTAGTGATCCACCCGTCTCGGTCTCCCAAAGTGCTGGGATTACAGGCTTGAGCCACCGTGCCTGGCCAGTAGTGATGGGTTTCACCATGTTGGTTAGGCTGGTCTCGAACTCCTGACCTCATGATCCACCCACCTTGGCCTCCCAAAGTGCTGGGATTATAGGTGTGAGCCACCGTTCCCGGCCTTTTTTTTTTTTTGAGACAGGGTCTTGCTCTGTTACCCAGGCTGGAGTGAGTGCAGTGGTGCAGTCACGGCTCACTGTAGCCTCGACCTCCTGGGCTCAATCAATCCTCCCACTTCTGCCTCCCAAGTAGCTGGGACCACAAGCATGTGCCACCACACCCAGCTACATCTGTTGTATCTTTTCTGTAGAGAAGAGGTTTCGCCATGTTGTCCAGACTGGTCTTGAGCTCCTGGACTCAAGCGGATCTGCCTGCCTTGGTCTCCCAAAGTGCTGGGATTACAGGCATGAGTCACTGCACCCAGCCAAGTATAGCTGATTTTTATAAGCCATCCAGCTGCTCTAGAGAATTCTATAGCATGAGGTGGTGAGGTGGCCCCTATTATAGGCAGCACCAAAAATTTAGCAGAAGGTTATAAAGGAAGGTTATGTGACTAGTGAGCATTTATGAAAGGCACTCAGCTCTTCTTCAGTATAAGAAACTGCATGAAATGTGCTGGGAAGAAGAAATCTTGAGATTGTTACTAGCCGACATTAGAAAGGAAAATTTGCCATCACTGCTTAGGCTTAACTGTTTTCACACACATGGAAAAAAAGACAAAGAAGGTAATGTGCCTCCCTGGTGCCCTGACGGGGAACCGCTGCAGATGCCAAGACCTCACAGTGAGGGCCACCCAGAGACTTTGTTCACTTCGTGTTCACGTAAAGTTTTTCTTCCTTCCGCTCTTTATTTATTTATTTTTTTTTTATGTTTCACTTTTCCTCCCAAAAAAGCAGAACTTTAAAGTCACTATATCCTGTGGCTTGTTTCCCAGGCTTAGGAAATGACTCAGATTTTCTTTGGTCAAAATGAATGTTTTGGTTTCTATAATATCCCATTTTGAATGGTTAAATTTATGATGCTGATTCCTGAGTTTTGGAGGGATGTTTTAACACTCCTTTTTTAATAGTCTTTCCCCACTCTACCCCTAAAGCCTTAGCATCTTATCAAGATCCTCAGATACTGTCAGGCTTAAAAGTACTGGCCTCAGCTTACCAGTTTCCAGAAACAGTGTAGTCCAGTTTAGAAATGTCATCGTCTTGATAGCATCTCCTAACTTTTAGACATCAAGATAAACGGACAGCTTGAAAACATTGGATTAATTTGTTTGGGGGCCCAAATAAACATTATTTAAACCTACAATTTTAAACCTATGTTGGTTTGGTTGTTTTTAAACAACCAAAGACAAATCTTTGGCTTTCTGAAAGAAAATCAGAGAGGTTTTATTTTGTTAAGTTCTTTGTGAACAATAAAGCTCTTGGTGACACAGAAGTGACAACGTTCTTTTCTCTTGTCCTTAGGTGTATGTGGCAGCCTTTGCCATATCAGCGTATGCATCTAGCTACTACCGAGCTGGGAGCAAGCCATTTAATCCAGTTCTTGGAGAAACATATGAATGTATTCGGGAGGACAAGGGCTTCCAGTTTTTTTCAGAACAGGTATATACACCCTTTTGTGCTTGTTGGGAGGGGTTGCTTATGTCTCCCATTCAATGTGCTTCTGAAATATTTATTTCCTACCTTTCACTGGCTTCAAAGCAGCCGAGATAATTACAGTGCTTTTCAACATAAAGGGAGGGATCGATTTCCCTTCCACTGAAGCCAAGCCACCACCCAGGGGCATAAAGGTACCACCAGTAATTCTGCACACTTGCTTGGCTACATGCATTGCCGGTGTCCTTTCTCTTTAAAATCGTTAGCACAAGGAATTTTGAAAGGATGAACATTGGCCCAACCTTCAATTTAGAGGTTTAACATTGCTCCCTAACACACTGACATCGTTATTCCAGAGCATGAATGCCCCCAGCAGAATGGGTAGCACCAGATAAATGTGTTATTCTCAATTTTGATTTGAGAGGAATCATTCATTGATGTATTTATTCATTCATATCAATAAATTATTTCTAGAACATATACCATGTGCCTGCCACTGTTCCAGGTGCTAGGATATCACAGTGGGGTAGGGGTGAGGGATCCGGATAGGAGTCCTTGCCCTCATCTGATGGATGCAAAACCTTGTACTCATGCAGCCTAAAGTTCCATCACACTCTTGCCATAGAAGTAGCATACAGTAATACTCAGACATCAGACAGCCTAGGATCCATCCTATCTCATTTCTACCTCTTACTAGCATTATAACCCAGGGCAAGTTACATAGCTTCTCTGTGCTTTAGTTTGCTCTCGAGAGTGGAGATGGTGACAGTTGTATGTACCTCACATGGTTTTGTGATGATTCAGTGAGACACTGTCTGCAAAGCGCTTGGAGCAGTATCTGAGACATGAAGATACATGTTATATGAGTGTTTGCTGTCATTATTGATGCATGCCAGCATGCATCAATAGAGTGTATACATATTGAAAATTTTAAAAAACCTTCTCTTACTAAGATACACAGAAAGAAAGTTTTTTAAAATTATAACAAATTTAAAAAATAAAATATACCCTCTCCCACCTTGTTAAGGTAGCAATCAAACACGTTCACTCTCTGTATATCCCTAAATCCCTAGGAACATTAAACATCATTGTTTCTGTACATTTCTCAGCCCCCAGTTCTTAGAGAACTAAGGATAAAGGGGGGTTGGATTGCTAAAATATTCTTTTATCTTGCTGCTCTCTTTATCAATGGATTTGCACTACAGGGAGAGGAAGGGAAGCGTGGGTTGGCTGAGAGACTTATGATGATAGTGCTTATCTTAACTGTAAATGATAAGGAGTGTTCTCTGGAACTTGAAGGAAAATGAATATACAGTAACCCAAAGCACACTGTCAGTAGCTTGCCAGTTAGAAGCTAAAACAAGAAATTAAACATGGACTGATACTGGGGAAGTAGGGAGCTAAATCAGTAGTTAAAGGGGATAAGATAATCTGTGTGATTCAAAATTCATCTGGGTTATTTAAATACTGAACCTAAAATAGAATGAGAATAAATGAAAATATAATTTGGTTTCCATGGTATCATATGCACTCTTGTGAAAAAATAAAGGCCAAAAATAGCCTCAAACTACAGCAGACAATCAGGACAGGATGAATAGCTATAAGAAAAGAATAGTAACGTGAGCTGTGTAAAGTTGAGCTTCAGTCCTCTGAGCCCTGGTGGGACAGGGCCCAAAACAAGATCTGTTTGTGTGTTTCCCATGGTGGCACAGTGGGGAGAAATCAGAGCTCCTGGGCACCTGTGCACAAAGACAGAAAGAGGGTTACATAACTTAGCATTTAGTTCCATGAAATAAGCAAGAAAGAGAAGTGGTTATTGTTAGTAGTTTAGGATGTGCTGGGTGTAGGATGTGCAGACCTGCCTGCTTCCAATCTTAACTCCACAGTTTGTTCCATGCGTGACCTTATGTAAGTTCCTTCAACTTTCTGAGCCTCCCTTTTTTTTTTTAATCTATAAATTAGGAATGATAATGTTTGACTAATAGGTTGTAGTAAGGCTTAAACAAAATAATACACTGATGGAAATATTCAGTAAATGGCTATTGCTCTTATATTTACTGGGAACGTCTACAATGCCTTTTTTTTTTTTTTTTTTTTTTGAGACAGAGTCTCACTTTGTTGCCCAGGCGGGCTTCCAATGGCACAATCTTAGTTTACTGCAACCTCTGCCTCCCAGTTCAAGTGATCCTTGCACCTCAGCCTCCCAAGTAGCTGGGACTACAGGCTTGTGCCACCATGCCCAGCTAAGTTTCGTATTTTTAATAGAGATGGTGTTTCACCATATTGGCCAGGCTGGTCATAAACTCACTTCATGGGATCCGCCTGCCTTGGCCTACCAAAGTGCTGGGATTACAGTCTTGAGCCACCACGCCTGGCCTACAATGCCTTTTAGTATAAAGTGTTAAGAATAGTAAGAATGACCGGGCGTGGTGGCTCATGCCTGTAATCCCAGCACTTTGGGAGGCTGAGGCGGGCGGATCACAAGGTCAGGAGATCGAGGTCCATATTGGCTAACACGGTGAAACCCTGTCTTTACTAAAAATACAAAAAATTAACTGGGCGTGGTGGCGGGCGCCTGTAGTCCCAGCTGCTCAGGAGGCTGAGGCAGGAGAATAGTGCGAACCTGGGAGGCGGAGCTTGCAGTGAGCCGAGATCACGCCACTGCACTCCAGCCTGGGCAACAGAGCGAGACTCCGTCTCGAAAAAAAAAAAAAAACAAATAGTAATAAGAGTTTGGGAGACTGAGGTAGGTGAATCACTTGAGGTCAGGAATTCCAGACAAGCCTGGCTAACATGGTGAAACCCCATCTCTACTAAGAATCCAAAAAATTAGCCAGGTGTGGTATCACATGCCTATAATCCCAGTTACTCAGGAGACTGAGGCAGGAGAATCACTTGAACCTGGGAGGCAGAGGATGCAGTGAGCCAAGATCGCACCACTGCACTCCAGCCTGGGCAACAGAGCAAGACTCCGTTTCACAAAAAAGGGGAAAGAATAGTAAGAGGAGTGTTGACAAGGCAGAGAGGAGCCTGAGGAATGACTTGATGAAAGAAAACTAGAAGGGCATGTATCTATAATACATACTTTCTTATGTTCAAAAAAGATATGCTATATCTCCACTTCTAGTACAAGTGGTTTGAAGGGGCCTTAATGTCGCTGGTGAGTCTCTGACGGAGGATGGCTATCAGGCAGCCAGGAGTGCTCACAGCTGGCTTCACCATGGTCATACCACCAGTCCTGATCCATCATGGAGCTGCTTCATCTGTCTGGAATTTAGCCTGATGGCCGCAGATAGTTGGTTATTTTAATATACCTAAGAATGGATGAGTATCTCAGGGATAAATTCACACTAAGCTTACAAGAGACTGATGTATAAACTAGAATGCTACTATATGCATTTACTGTGAAAAATAGACCTGCTCTGGGGATCAGAAAGCATTGTCCAGTGTGACTAGGTATGATTTTCCCATAGGCAGATTACTTGGGAAACCACCGAGAATCCTAAGTGAGTATACAGTGTGAAGATGCACCTGTGTGATTCAGTACGCCAGGCAGCCCTCTGCCTTAGGAGTGGGAAGGGTATAGGGTCGGAGCCTCCCTTTTCCTGGCCAACAGGAACCTATCAACTCAGTGCCCCTCTTTCCCTCTCCTGACCTTGTCTATTCTAATTTAACACGTCTGAAGAGAGTGCCAGAGCATTTATTCTGTTTCCCACTGGTACCTGGTATGGCTCTTTCTGCCTCCAGCCCAGGAGACAGTCTACGTTGATGGAGGCAGCATGACTCTGCCCTTGCCCATTATGTGTCATTGATATACTTAAGCTCTCATGGCTTAGAGGTTTGTTTTCTTGCGCCTCTCTACAGTGAGTACAGGTTTCTGGATGACTAATATAATAAACTGGGCAAGCCCCCTGAATTAGTATTTTGGGGGGACTTTTTTTCTAAGGAGGATGTTGATGGAAATTATATCTCCAAGCTTAAGGACCTGGCAAGAAACAACTTGGCTTTTCTTCTGAGTTTCCTAGACAACGGTCTGATTTGGAAAGCGATGGCGGTCTCTCCCTCAAAGCCCCTCGATTTTGTTATCCTGTGGATTTGCTGGGTGTGTGGATGTTCCAGGTGGGGAGCAGCCAGGCAAGTGGAAGTCGTTGCTGCTTGAGAGTTCGACTCCGTTGAAACTTGCCTCTCTATTGTTTCTCGTCGAAAAGACCCAAAACCACAATATCAAAATGACTCATGTGGTCAGAAACCAGAGAAAGCATTTCTTGTTAAAAACTTTTCTTATAACAAGTATTAGATGTGTAGAGTGCTCCGTGCATTCATGATCTTACTTGATCTCCAAAATGGCGCTCTGTGGAAGGTGAGGCAGGGATCAGTTACAGGCGAGGAAACCAAGGCCTAGAGGATTTGAGCTTCCCAGTGCCCCTCAGCAAATGCTAGATCTCACCCAGCCCCTCTGTTTCCATCCCTGCGTCCTTTTCCCCTCACCCTTTGTGGGGTCTCTCGTGTGGACTCAGTGACTGTGCTCAGAGCTACTGGAGTCTGCGGTGGATGTGAAAGCAGCCCTTCGTGTATGCTGTTCATTCTTGCCCTGAAGAGTCTCTCCAGACTCACATAGGACTTTGTTTTCAGCTCCCGTGGTAGACTGGGGTGTGGCCTTTGTGAAAGAGGAACGTTCAGGAGTGAGTCATAGACATTCCTGTCCTGGGTTCTGACCCTCTGGCTCTTCCACCTTCTCAGAGGTTTCCTTTGTGCCAAAAAATCCAATTCAACCTTGGCTTTCTACACAAACCCACAAAAGGAGGAATTCAGAGAGGAAGGACTTCCCTTCTTTCCTTATTGGTCAGGGACTGAGTATCTTCTGGCAGGTGATTCCCTGCTTGCTGTGTCCTCCTGCTGCCCGGCAGAGCTAACACACTGTTTTTGAGCTGCATCAAGGGAATAGATGGGTCAGAAAACTTACTTCAGTTGACTACATTCCTTTTTTCATACCTTTGGGAAAGGTTTGCTGTTGAAAGGATATGCAATTAAGCTATAGTCTAAAAGTAGCTTTTCCTAATTACATGAAACATGTCCAGATCATTGTTTATTTTAACCATTTACCCACCCACCTGCATACCCTTGAGAGTGTCAGAAAAGGTGAGTGCAGTTATTAAAAGTTACTAAAATATAAGAGATTGAAAAGAAGATATTTTCCTTTGCTCTACAGGCTCAGCTTTTCTTCCTTTTCTGTTATTTATTGGAAGACTCTGAGTCCATACATTCTTGGACAGACTTATACTTGCCACACCCATCACTTCCTCCTTGCACACTCATGTAACCTCTCTGAATAGTCCTTGTATCTACTAGTAAGCAGTTATTTATTACCTATTAAATAAGTAAATACCATCTTAAAGACACTGTCAAAGGGTAAATTCATTCAAATAAAACCAGCAATAAATCAAAGATGAGACAACTAAACCATTGCTTTGTGGTTTTCTACATTTCTAGGTCAAGTCAGCACTTAATGTGTTTTTGTTTTTTAATTTTTTGCTAGAAGCCATGTGTTTATGAGATAAGTGATTCACTCTGAACATGGGAGAAGGGAAAATAATTGACATCTGCATTCTCCCCAGAATCAGGTCAGAATTCTTGGCATCATCCTTAATAGCTCTTTCTCTAATAACTCACATCCTCTCATCAGCAAATCCTGGGGTCTTCCTTCAGAAGCCTGCCTTCTACAGCCAGCCATTTTCACTCTCTCTCCCATTTGGTGCTGGTCACCTAGCTCAGGCCACTAAAATCAGTGACTGGGATTATTGCAGTTGGACTCACTACTGGTCTCCTGTTTCCAGAGCCAGTTAATTCCTTATCCAGCAGCCAGAGTGACTGCTTAAAACAAGTAGCAGCTGCTCTAAACCCTCCACCAACTTCCCAAGTCACTTGGAATAAAATCCAAAGTCCTGGCCATGATCCACAACGCCCTCGAAAATCTCACCCTCAGACACTTCTACTTTCCCCGCCTGGTCATTTAGCTCTGCCACACTGGCTTTGCTTCTTCTGCTTCGTACCAAGCATTTTCCAGCCATTGGCCTTGGCTGTGTCCTCTACCTGGGACGTGCTTCTCTCAGATATCTGCGTGGTTAACTTCCGAACTTCTCTCAGCCCCACAGGTTTCCATTATTAGAGTCCTGCCCCGCCACCCTGTCTAACCAGCCCTCCTACTCACTGTCCCCACATCACCATGCCCTGCTTTATTTTCCTCAACACACATTACTACTGACAAATTATGTGCTTCTTATGTGTCGTTTGTCTTACCCACTTCCATACTAAAATACAACTTCCATCAGGGTAAGAAGTTTTGTTTCTTTAGCTTATCATTTTACCCTTGGTGACTAGGACAGTGCCTGACACATCGGAGGCAATCAGTAAGTGCTTGATGAGTGACCTGGAAAGAATGGCCACTTGGTCCCCCTGTCCGGATGACTTCTTCACCTGACACTTGCCCTCTTTTTCATTATTGCCCTGTATTGCCACAGGGAAGTCAGGACCTGGGAGTACTGGATAGTTATGCCTTGGAGCAGTTGCAGGGGAGAACTGATGGTATTGAAGGGCTACTTTTCTAAATCTGAAAAATAAAAGCTTACAAAGTACAAAAATACTGAAAATACATCCTTTCCCTATCTGCTTCTCCCTTGACCTCTTATATAAAGTGCATTCAAAGCATAAATTAAAAATGATTAGGTCAAGGTAAAGAAAGTCCTCAGATATATAAATAAATTATAAATTACCAGAATTCTTAACTGCCAGGGGAACTGTATTGGGACTTGTAGAAAGAAAGATAGATACATGTGTTATCATATGAATACTTGCATAATAAAAACCATGTGTAGTAATTCCTTGAATGCTTGGGCATCCTTACCAATCAAGAATTGCTCTTCTTTGATTGGAGAGGAAGTGATAGGGAAGAATGCTTAAAAAAAAAAATGTCTAAATTGGGTTTATTCAACAGGCTAACAGAGAGCATCTCTTCCAGGGCTGGGTCAATTCAGACAAATGCATCTACTGCCTTTTATTGCCTGAGTTAAAATGTTAGGAGAATACAGACTCAACCAAAATCCTACAATAACATAGACAGGTTAGATTCTGCTCATTATTCTCTACTCTAATAGATTTTAGAAGGATTGCCATCAACAAAGATTAGTGATTAAGTGTGAATTACCTTTTTCCATGGGCATTGAAGTTAATCAAAGCCTTTGTATAATATTTTCAAGTTGGCCAGCATCCGCTGCCACCTTTGATGCTAAGATTTGAAGAAGACATTAACATCAGATGTTAGAATCAGAGCATTTTGAAGCCAAGAGGGATCCTCACACCTCATTTTACAAAGAAATATGCGAGACTCAGGTTGGAAAGGTCAAATTCAAAAGGTTTTTTCTCCAAATGTCCATGAGAAGGAACCTTAACGATGTGTCCTGGCTTTGGGGAGGGACACGAGCCCTGGATCTGGAAGAGGATGACATAGGTTTGGAGTGCTACCTTGATCACTCATTAATGGTGTGGCATTGGGGAAGCTCTTTGCTGGACAGAACCCCTGTTTCCTAATTTATAAAATCAGGCTAACAAAGATAGTAAGAACCAAGTGAAAATACACTCATTAAAAAAAAATCAAAATATAGTCTCTGCCTAATCCACATCAGTGTACGATCCTGGACAGTTTGTATGTGTTCTCTTTTAGTTGGCCAAGTCAGTGGAATCAGCCTTATTTCACAGATGAGGTGACAGAGGCTGAGGGGATGGAAAAGCTGTGAAGGTCAAACAGCCAGCAGATGATGTTGCAGTCAGGGCTCAGGTCCGTGGAACAGCAAAAACCTTTCCCTCATTCCTGGACACTAGTGCAGCACATGGCAGATACTCCAGAAATAGGAGGAAATATACAAAATAATAATAATAATAATAATAATAATAATAAG
Organism: Theropithecus gelada; assembly: GCF_003255815.1. NCBI lineage: Eukaryota > Metazoa > Chordata > Mammalia > Primates > Cercopithecidae > Theropithecus > Theropithecus gelada. Next base: position 88,052,248 of record NC_037670.1, read on the forward strand.
CTATCAATGTAAATTTCCCCAGAAAGCTTTGTAAAACTCTTAAAAGCAATGTGGGCCAAATAAACCATTCCCAAAAGCCTGTGTAAGCCATAAAGAAATGAGCAAAGTTACTGATATTTGAAGGTTGAGACTTAATTCAGAAAATGTGTTGAACCCATCTAAACTTAATCTGCTAAACATTCATTCATTATCTAACACAATAGTTTAAAAAATCAAGTTTGCGTTTTTATGAGATGTGTGTATACAGTAGGGGTTCTTTTATAGTTCATATGGATAGGATATTTATCCCTGTTTTATGGTGTTTAAAATTATTACAAAAGAGGTGTATGGTTTTTATATACTGTGTTTGGCTTTGATGTTTACATTCGGCCATACCTGTAAAGATGCCAAATTCTTCATCAAAGCTGTAGTGCTCCTCTCCCACATTGCTACATTGTTTTTGTGGGATGAATGTAATCTCCTTCATAATAATCCACTTTAAAATATGTCTCCATTATGAGGGAGAGGAACATTTCATAGCTGTCCTTCCACTCCGTAGTGGGTCATGCCAGGTGGGGTGGAGAAGTGGGGAGTGGCGATTGTCTTGAGCTGATTTATGGTTGTTTTTAATTATTATTATTATTATAGATAGGGTCTCACTGTGTTGCCCAGGCTGATCTTGAATTCCTGAACCCTGGGCTCAAGGGATCCTTCTGCCTCAGCCTCCCAAGTAGCTTACAGGGCTGTGCCACTGCACCCTGATTTTGTTTTATATGATCCCATGGTTTCAAAGCTAGCTCCACTGTTTTCATTGAGAGACAGCTAGTGAAGAAAAGGAGAAGAATGTAGCATTTTTTGATATAAAGTATCTCCAAGTGGTAGGATTTTTTAAAAAAAGACAACTGGATATGGTGGCTCACACCTGTAATCCCAGCACTTTGGGAGGCTGAGGTGGGAAGATCACTTGAGGCCAAGAGTTCCAGACCCATCTGGGCAACACAGCATGACCGCATCCCTACAAAAAGTGAAAAAATTAGCCAGGCATGGTGGCACACACCTTTAGTGCCAGCAACTTGAGAGGCTGAGACAGGAGGATCACTTGAGCCCTGGAGGGCGAGGCTGTAGTGGGCTGATTGTGCCACTGCACTCCAGCGTGGGTGGCAGAGTGAGACCCTGTCTCAAGAAAAAAGACAACATCAAAGGAAATATCAGAGAGTTACATTATGGGATTAGGTTTCTAAGTCAGTGCTTGAAGTGAAAATTGCCCTTGAAAATCCCACAGGCACAGAAGGGCTCACGTTCTTAGGAGGCACATGGGAACTAAGACAAACCAAAGAGCAGCAAATCTGAGTCTCCTGCTTTGTGTTGCAACTGGCATTTATGTTCATTGAGGAATCTGAAAGATACCTACATGATTTACATCTTTGTCTCTACCTTTCTTTGGCCCACACGGCTGTAATCCCATGAGTCATATGTGGGTGTGGTGTGTGTGACCGCATCCTCCCAGCCCTGCAGTCCTCCAGCTGGAGGCCTGGCTCACAGAAGTAGTTTTCAAACCATGTTCCTCAGCCGAGAGTCCTAGGAAGGTGAACAGCTGTGGATTTGTTACCCACTGCCCTCCCTTCCTCCCCACCTGTTTTCTCAAGCAAGGGCTCAGTATTCTGGGTTCTTGATAAGATGGGTTTGAAAACCGTGCAGCTGCTCAAAACATTTTTTTTCCTTTTTTTGCCAAGTTTGAAAACCAGTGAGGTAAACCAAAACTGCTGGGTCTTTCCTCTGACTATCAGTGTGGCTTGGGAAACGTTACTTAATCTTTCTGGTTTCAGTCTCTTTGTTTATAAAGTGCAGGCTTTGAGCTAGATACTCTCAATGTAAGACACCTCTGCTAGGAATCAGCTACATCAGAGAACTTTCTGGAAACAACCCTGAAAGCATTACTGTGGTTTCACCAGTACTGAATTAGAATAACAGCATGTACACCTCTCAAGGTTCCCTGAGTGCAACTGAGATAATGAGGAAATAGAGGGAGGAGCCATTTTCTCTTCAGCCTCTTCATTACTGAATAAAATGAGTAATGACTCCTTGCCAAAAAGCAGTCTCTGCTCCAGGGAATTCTCTTTTCTGGAATGAGGTTACTTATTTGCTCAAGATAGTTTTTATCTTGACAAAAAAATAAATAAAATGTTCTTAACAGTTGACTAACGTTTCCTCAACAATTGTGTGTCCCCCGCCCTTTTTTTTTTTTTTAATAGAAACATTCTTTTTAAAAAAATTACCTTGCATCGGTCTTCTTGTAGGTGACTTGAAAAGAGGCTGGCCCTTATTACGCAGAGTTTTCAAGAGTTAAATTGGCTGAGCCTGAGGAAGAGCATTTGGGTTGCATGTTAGAATACTTGTTACTTGATATCTTAATTAAAACATCTGCAGCTACTTTCAGAACAGCTGACAGAGATGTTGACACATTGGTAGCCAATGTCAGATTATATGTTATGGATGAGCAATCCTCACATGTCCCTGTTTTTATTTTTATGTCTTTCAAAATGCGCCTCTATCCTCATCACTCACCACCTGGCCGCCCTCCCACAGAGGCTTCTGGAGGCTTCCATTCAAGGGCCTTCCCCTCACCCTTGACCAACCTGAGCAAGTGGGAGCTGACTGTATCAGGAGCGCCCTCTTGAGGACAGACTTGTTGAGGGAAACTAAAGTTTTTCCTTCAGTTCAGCACTGCACACTGTGTTACATCTCAGTGCAGGGGAGAAAGAATGGAATTCATGAGACGCAAAAGTTCATTTTTTGTTTTTCTGTCCTTTGTTTCCATCAGGTCAGCCACCATCCGCCTATCTCTGCATGCCATGCTGAGTCTAGAAATTTTGTTTTCTGGCAAGGTAATGTGCTAATACATTTTACTTCCATCATATTGTGTAATATGTTATCTATTTACTTTATCCAAGAATTGCTATCAATTCTTACTGAGATCAAAAGTGGTTCCTGGATTTGGGCCTGGTTGGAAGGATCTGCGTCACCTGTTCTTGCCGCTCATCTCTCACTTAGTTTATCTGAGCCTCCTCCATTTATTTCTGTAACTTTATCTTATTTAAAAATCATTTGAAACGCCTCACATATTTCAAGAGACACTAAATATTTACAGTCGTTTATCAGAGTGTAGACAGCAGAGGGGTTTTCTGCTTTTGCCAGACTTAAATTTTATTTCCGAAGTCGTGTTTTACATTGCTTACTTCTTTTCAGTTTTGAGATGATTGTTCCTAAAATTTTGTTAAGTTTATATTTTGAGTTGGGGGTGGGTGGGTAAATCTTCTGAAGAATAAATAAGGCTATAGCCATTTCCTAGATGGATTAATTTTGTTAACCTCTCAATTTATTTTAAAAAAAGTGTACTGTAGAAGGAAAATATAAGCATCCTAAGTTTTTAGACAGTAAGCACATATACATTTTAAAAATATTTTTCTCTGCTACCACTGATATCACATGTTGCCTTTACACACACACACACACACACACACACACATACACACGCAGTCTATTAAACTTTAAAATTACGAAGCAGTATACTGTAACCCCCTTCCCCAGCCACTCAGTTTCTCTCCCTGGAGGCAATCAGTATTTCCAGCTTAAAGTGACAAGTACCATGGTGTTCTTTCTTCACCTTTGCTATTAAAGTTTAAAATTGAAATTGCTCTCTCACCAAAACCCTCTGGAAATATTCTCATAAGGTTCCTAGCCTCCTAAATTGATAAATCTCACTCATGCTATAAGCACCTCTTCTTTGTTGTTTCAAAAGTTGGATTTTTTTTTTTTTTTGAGATGGAATCTCAGTCTGTTGCCAGGCTGGAGTGCAATGGCGTGATCTCGGCTCACTGCAACCTCTGTCTCCCATGTTCAATCATTCTCCTGCCTCAGCCTCCCAAGTAGCGGGGACTACAGGCATGAGCCACTATGCCCAGCTAATTTTTGTATTTTTAGTAGAGATGGGGTTTCACCATGTTGGCCAGGATGGTCTTGATCTCTTGACCTTGTGATCTGTCTGCCTTGGCCTCCCAAAGTGCTGAGATTATAGGCGTGAGCCACCTCGCCCAGCCAAAAGTTGGATTTTTTTTTTTTTTTTTTGTTAAATGAGAGGGGTCTTCTCAAAGTAGTTCTGTGTGCTTCCTACATTATATCCTTCCCTTTCCTGAGCATCCTTCTCCTAGGCCATCCTTCCCCATCAGCCTTTTCCTGAGCAATCCACCTATTTCCATGGGCCTAGGATTCCCAGATCTTGGTTTGTAACCCAGCCTGACATTTCTCTGCCTTTTATGTAGGTTGTGTAAACCGTTTCCGTTTGTTGTGATTGTAGATGTAGCTGGGCTTAAATCTGCCCTCATGATGTTTCTTTTCTGTTTGTCACATCTGTTCTTTGTTCTCCTTTTCCTCTTTCTCTGCCTTTTGGATTGAATAATTTCTATCGTTCTCTTTCATCTCCCCTGTTAGCTTATTAGCTATACTTACCCGTTTTGTTTCTTGTTAAAGTTGTTACTTTAGGATTTATGTTATATATTTTTAATATCATCAAATAATATTATGCCAGTTTCACATATAGTGAGATTTACAGAAGTATACTTCCATTTTCCCCTCCCAACCTCTCTACCATTTTTGACGTACATCTTACTTCTGCATACCATAAATCATGTAGTACATTGTTACTACTTTTGCTTTAAACAGTTAGCTATCTTTTTTTTTCTCTTGGTAACAATTTTATGAACATACAACTTGTATACCATATCATTCACCCGTGTAAAGTGTACAATTCAATGGTTTTTATTCACAGAATTATGAATTTTATAAACTGTGCAGTTATCAGCACAGTTAATTTTAGAACATTCTCATCACTCCAGAAAGAATCCTCTTTAGCAAATATTACCCTGCCCCTTTTCTCTCAACATTCCCCAGCCTATAAATGTGCCTGTTTGGGGCATTTTATATAAATACGATTTTACAATATGAGGCCCACTGTGCTCGCTGGTCCCAGCCCCACCTCCACCTCTCTCACCTGGACCCCAGCCAGGGCTCCCCACTGTCCCCTCTGCTCCCACCCTGTAGTCTGTCTATCCTCAGTGCAGCAGCCAGATGGGATCCTCTTGCTGTTCTTTTTCTATTCCCTGGCTTCTCTGTTGGTACCATCATTCATGCAAGTTAGAGAAATCTGACATTGTTCATAAATTCTTTTTCGGTCTGTATCTAATTTGTCACCTAGTTGTGCCTATTTCTTCTTCTTTAGCATTTCTGGGCTCACTCGCTTCCCCATGTCTGTTGTCTTGGTTCCCTTCATCCCCATTTGTTATCCCCTGGGCAACTGCAGTAGCCTCTTAACTTGTCACCTTGCTTCTCCTCTCTCCTACTCCTGTTCCATTCTCCGTATGGCTTCCAATTGCCTTTGCAAGGTCCATGTCTAATCCCATCAGTGGCCTGATTGTTTCCACTCATTGCACAGAAACCAGACTCTTAGCCAGGCTTGGAGAGCCCATTGTTTTTCGTTTTCAGTTTTTTTTTCTTTGTTTGTTTGTTTTTGAGACAGAATCTCACTCCGTCACCCAGGCTAGAGTACAATGGCACAGTCTTGGCTCACTGCAACCTCCACCCTGGGTTCCTGCCTCAGCCTCCCTAGCAGCTGGGACTGTAGGCACCCACCACAATGCCCAACTAATTTTTGTATTTTTACTAGAGAAGGGGTTTCGCCATGTTGGCCTTGCTGGTCTCGAACTCCTGACCTCAAGTGATCCACCCACCTCTGCCTCCCAAAGTGCTGGGATTACAGGCATGAGCCACTGCACCTGGTTTTGTTCTCAACCTTTCTACTCTTCTCTAGATAAGACAGTCTGAGACCTGTAGGATAGAACCATACTACGTGACTATGTTTTCCTATACTTCTGTCCCCTTGGACAAGCTATTTAGCCTTAAATTGCTTTTTGTCTGCCCAGTGAACTCCTGCTTTTTCCTCAAAGCCCCATTTAGATGGCCCTTTCTGACAAGCCTCTTCTGATGCTTTCTCCAAGCATGTTCGTCACTCCTTCTTCTCAGGTTTCATTTTACCTTATAATACATTTAGTTATAACCTGGGCCTCTCTGTGTGCTAACTACTTGTTTTCACTTCTGTCTGCCTGTCATGCTATTAACGCATTCATGGAAAGGACGTTGTCTTATCATTTCAGTTTCCCTGAGTCTGCGCCAGGGGCCCATGGGGTTGGTACTTATATTTTATGAAAAGTTATCCTATATAATAATTGACTTGGTTGTGAAGAGGTTGTACTATATAGGGATTGATCATTTATCTAGCCTAGGAACTATTTCATCTACCTAACTCTCCTGCTAAAAATGTAATATTTGGTATTTCATTTCAGATGTGAGATGGAAAAACAAATTCTGGGGCAAATCCATGGAAATCGTTCCAATTGGCACAACCCATGTGACTCTGCCAGCGTAAGTTCTTCTTCTGTGGTTAAGGAACTTTATGGAATTTAGGGCCGAGATTTTGCTTTGGGAACCGGATGCCCACCCCCCCGTCAGTTGCATTGAGTGTGTGTTTTTACTTGTAATCTATCTGACAGAAGGTTTAAATGTTCCTCCTTTTGGCAAGCTCACTTTTAAAAAATGTTTCTCCCTCAAATGGAAATGCCTCCTGGAGACCAAAGTTCCCCGAATAGATGCTTATTAAAAACTCATTTCCACTTCCTAACAAGATTAAGAATGGTGGTTTTGGCTGGGCGTGGTGGCTCACATCTGTAATCCCCGCACTTTGGGAGGCCAAGGTGGGCGGATTGCTTAAGTCCAGGAGTTTGAGACCAGTATGGGTAACATGACAAGACCCTGTCTCTAGAAAAAATACAAAAATTAGCCAGGCATACTGGTGGCACGCACCTGTAGTCCCATCTACTCAGGAAGCTGAGGTGGGAGGATCCCTTGAGCCTGGGGAGGTTGAGGCTACAGTGAGCTGTGATCATGCCACTGCACTCCAGCCAGGGTGACACCCTGTCTCAAATTTAAAAAAAAAAAAAAAAAAAAAGTGTTTTTCCTTTATTGTGCTGCTTTGCTGTCAAAATCCCTTTTAAGAAAGGTATGGCCTTGATCTGATAGGGGTGATTGATACTTATTTATTAAGCAAGATGCTTCTGAGCAGGGACTCTGGAACTGGACTGCTGAGATTCACCTGCTCACTCTGGTACTTACTGACAGCAAATCGCTGGACAGTTTACTTCACCTTTCTCGTCACCAGTTTCCCCGTCTAGAAAGAGAGAATAATAAACCACCTACTTCCTAGGGCTGTTGTGAAGATTAAACCGATAATATACATAAAACACCTAAAATAGTACTTAGCACACTGCATATGTTTTGTAAGTATCTGGTCATATTATTAATACCATTTTCCTCATAATTATTGAATTCCATAAGTAATATCTGAATACTTTCTCATCATAAAGGATGCAGGCAATATATGTTCAGCAAATTGTATAAAATCTTCATCCCTTCCTCAAGCCTCCCTTTTCCTAGTTCAGCAACATTAGACAAGCCCCTCTGGCTCTGAACTGCCTCCTCTGTCAAAAGAGGGGGTGGGCTGTTCCAAGAGACCACCAGCTTCTAGTGAAGCCTCTGGTAGCTTCCAGAGTGCAGAGTCTGAATGCTGTCATTCTCTGTGGTATGCACGCCTCCTTGGAGAGTGGAGGCTCCTAGAACATCCAGCGTGGCATGGACACTCAGCCAGTGTTGCTTCTGTGAATAAAGGGATGAGTAATGCATGACATGACTTATTTTATAAAAGAGCAGAGTTTGTTTGCATTTGCTGCTGGCTCTTCTGGAAATTGGTACTTCTACTTTTTCCTTCTTTTTAGTTTTGGGGATCATTTTGAGTGGAACAAAGTGACCTCTTGCATCCATAACATCTTAAGCGGGCAGAGGTGGATTGAGCACTATGGAGAGATTGTCATCAAGAATCTGAATGATGATTCCTGCTACTGCAAAGTGAATTTTATAAAGGTAACTCCAGTGACTCTCTGAGCTCTGTCCCTGGAAAGGCTGTGGCAGAGCCAGGGCCCCAGAGCACAGGGCATTTGAGAGATTTTTCACCTTCACCTTTATGCCAGCAGGCAAGCAATGCTGGAACTCCTTGGTCCCAGCTGCACCTCTGTCACCTAGACCAGGGCAGTGGCCCCTCCTGGGGGCCACTAGGGTCTGTCCTCAGTACGGCAGCCAGAGAGACCCTTTTAAAATATAAATCACCATGCTGCAGTATGGATGCACCTTGAAGCCCCAAAAGGACGAATATTACATGATTCCACTTCTGCAAGATCCCCAGAGGAATCCAGTTCACAGAGAAAGAAAGCAGAATGGTGGTCACCCGGGGCTGCAGGAGGGAGGAAGGGGGAATTAGTGTTGAATGGGTATAGAACTTCAGTTTGGGAAGATGAAAAACTTCTAGAAATAGATAGTGGTGATGGTTGCACAGCATTGTGAATGTATTTAATGCCACTGAATTGTACCCTTAGAAATGGTTAAAATGGTCAATGTTACATTAGGTATGGTTTACCACAGACTTTTTTTTTTAAAAAAAATCTCATGCTGTATCATTCCTTTGAGCAAAATCCCCCAACAGCTTCCATCTTTCTCAGAGTTGAAACCTGCATCCTTATGGTGACCCGCCAGGCCCTGCACAGGCTACACTCCCCATCCCCACCCTTTCACACACATACTTGCACACTTGCAGATACACACACACACCACCTCGTTCCCCTCCAACCTGAACTTCTCTTTTTCCTCCCTCTTTTTCCCCACTGTCCTCTGGCCACACCGGCCTTCTTTCTCTTTCTTCATTTCCTTCTGCTTGGGGAGCTGTCCCCAGATCTTTCCATCACTAGCCCCATCCTGTCATTCGCTCCCTATCCTGTCCCATTTTCTTCAGAGTGCTTATCACCATCTGAAGTCAGCCTGCTCATCGTTGCTGTGTGTGTTTATTTTCTGCTCTCCATACCCTCCTCCTCATCCTTGACTCCAGAAGAGCAAAACCTAGTCTATCTTGCTCACTTCTGTAGCCCTGATACCTGAAATGGTATCTGGCACACATGAGAGACCCATAAACATTCAGAGAAGAAATGGAAAGATTGACCAGAGGCAAAAAGTGTGGAATAGTCTCTTTATCATTTTAACAGCCTTGCTGGGCAGCCCTCCCTGCTTTCTCTCTCTCCTAGATTCCTTCATGCTCTTAAAAATTGTATGTAGTTAAAATAGCTTTAAAACATGATCCTCCTCAAGGAATATTTGCATTTAACAAAGATGGAAATAAGAAGCAGAGTTGAGGTTTTATTGTGGAACTTCATGCAATGCCTCTCTGCACCACCTGTAACCTATAGGGAATACTTAGGAAGAGGTGGATTGGGGTCTTTATTATAACCTCAAACTGGTTTATAGACTGACATAAAGCCCATAATGACCTTACATGTGGGACAAAATAAAAATGACCCTACCTTGAAAGCTTTGTCTGAGCTCTCTGCAAACAGAAACAAAAGGCAGCCTGAAGCAGGGATATATTACCTGTGTCCCAGGTGAAAGCCACATTGCTCTCAACGTTTTCTCCAAGGACACATGCTCCACTCCCGTATCTACCACCTACCTGGTTCTCATCCACTTACATGCAGAAAATGGGTTGTATAGTCATGAGAGATGAACACTGGGCATGTCTGGTGCTGAAAGAGATGCTGCAAGCGGATGCCACACTCCCCTGTGGAAGGTGACAGTGTCCCTTGGTGGCTTCCAGCAAATTCTCAGCACTGGATTTGTTGGCAGATATCTCTAAGGGAAAATCTGACACCTGATTCATAATAAAATTAAGAGCCCGGGTGCCATGGCTCACACCTGTAATCCCAGCACTTTGGGAGGCTGAAGCAGGAGGCTCACTTGAGGCCTGAAATTTGAGACCAGCCTGGGCAACATGACAAGACCCTATCTCTATAAAGAAATTTAAAAATTAACCAGACATGGTGGCATGCACCTGTAGTCCCAGCTGCTGGAGAGGCTGAGGCAGAAGGAGCACTTGAGCTCAGAAATTTGAGACTGCAGTGAGCTATGTTTTCACCACTGCACTCTATCCTGGGGAACATAGTAAGACCCTGTATCATCAAAAAATAAATAAATAAACTTAAGATCTTTTTGCTTTTCCCTCATTATTACATGGCTGGAGAACTTAACTTTAAATTTTTAATTCAACTCTGAGACACTTCCGTGCCCCACCATTTTTACCACAGCCTTGAAATGCAGAAGCTGAACGACCAGAATCTGACCTGAAAATGCCATTCAACATTATTGGTTTCCAAATACGGATTCTGTTTAAGCTGAAAATAGTACTAGGGTTTTTTGATTTATGGAGAAATGCCTTTGCCGTTCTTTCATAGAAACTTTTAGGGCAGCCAGGTAATTTGGAAAAAAAAAATCAACTCTAGGGCGCTAGAGCTCCCTCTGCTGGCTGCAGTGTGGAACTGTATAAAATCCTCTGGACTGGGCTGGCCTGAGCTGAGCTGAACTGAGCAGAATAGAGTGCAAGGTTGCCTCGCAGACCAGGACCAATACATAGTGAGAATACCCACGCTACTCGCTTGATGTATAGAAACTGAACCTTTTCTTTTCTTGGTTTTGTTCTTTTTTCGTTTTGTTTTGATATGGAGTCTTACTCTCCACCCCAGTCTGAAGTGCAGTGGTGCAGTCTGAGCTCACAGCAACCTCCACCTCCCGGGTTCAAGTGATTCTCGTGCCTCAGCCTCCCAAGTAGCTGAGATTACAGGCACCCACTACCACAGCCGGCTTAATTTTGTACTTTTAGTAGAGATAGGGTTTCACCATGTTGGATAGGCTGGTCTCAAACTCCTGCCCTCAAGTGATCCACCCACTTCAGCCTCCCAAACTGCTGGGATTACAGGCATGAGGCACTGGACCCGGCCGAGAACTGAGCCTTCTTTTACATTGTATGTAGCAAAGGTAGTAATACAAATGTGTCTTACACAAATACAAGTTGAGTTACAAACTGTAGATAGTTAACCATTCATTTTTATTAAATAACTAAAGGTATGAGTTTTTTAAAGCCAAAGTCCAAGCAAAAAAACAAATACATAGACCAATGGAACAAATAGAGAACTCAGAAATAAATCCATGCATTTATAATTAATTGGTTTTTGACAAAGGTGCCAGGAACTCACAATGGGGAAAGGACAGTCTCTTCAATAAATGGTGCTGGAAAACCTGAATATCCACATGCTAAAGAATGAAATTAGAACTTTATACTGTATACAAAAATCAACTGAAAAAGACTAAAGACTTGCAGCAAGACCTGAAACTGTAGAACTACTAAAACAAAAACAGAAAGAGAAAAGCTTCATGACGTTGGTCAGGGCAGTTATTATTTTTGGATATGACCCCAAAAGCACAACAAAAGCAAACATAGACAAATGGGATTATATCAAACTAAACAGCAAAGGAAACAATCAATACAGTAAAGAAACAACCTATAGAACAGGAAAAAATATTTGTAAACTATACATCCCCTAAGAGGTTGATATAAAAAATGTATAGAGAGCTCAACAGCAAGAAAACAATCTGATTTAAAAATGGACAAAGGCCCTGAAGAGACGTTTCTCAAAAGAAGACATATAAGTGGCCAATAGATATATGAGGAAAAAATGATGAACATCAGTAATCGTCAGGGAAACGCAAATTAAAACCACAGTGAGATATCACCTCATATCTGTTAGAATGGCTAGTATCAAAAAGATGAAAAATTACATGTTCAGGAGGATATGGAGAAGAGGAAACCCACACCATTCATGGAAATGTAAATTAGCACAGCTATTATGGAAAACAGAATGGAAGTTCCTAAAAAAATTAGAAATGGAATTACCATATGATCTAGCAATCCCACTACTGGGTGTATATCCATAGGAAATGAAATCAGTATGTGAAAGAGATATCTGCATCTCCATGTTCATTGCAGCAATATTCATAATGGCCAAGATAGGGAAACAGCCTAAGTGTCCAACAATGGATGAATGGAGAAAGAAAATATGGTACATATAACATATAACAGTGGAATACTGTTCAGCCTTTAAAAAGAAGGAAACCCTGTCATTTGTGACAACATAGATGAACCTGGAGGATAAGTGAAATAAGCCAGATACAGACAGATGCCACATAATCTTACTTCTATTTGGAATCTAAAAGAGTCAGTCTCATAGAAGCAGAGGGTAGAATGATGGTTGACCTGGGTTTGCCAGGGGCAGAGGGGAGGATTGAGAAATGTTGGCCAAAGGATCCAAAATTTCAGACGGGAAGAATTAGTTCAAGAAATCTGTTGTACAACATGATGACTATAGTTAATGTGTTGTATACTTGAAAATTGCTGAGAGAGTTTTTGTTTTTGTTTTTGTTTTGTTTTGTTTTGTTTTTTGAGACGGAGTTTCACTCTTGTTGCCCAGGCTGGAGTGCAATGGCGTGATCTCGGCTCACCACAACCTCCACCTCCTGGGTTCAAACGATTCTCCTGCCTCAGCCTCCCGAGTAGCTGGGATTACAGGCATGTGCTACCACAACCAGCTAATTTTGTATTTTTAGTAGAGATGGAGTTTCTCCATGTTGGTCAGGCTGGTCTCGAACTCCGACCTCAGGTGATCCACCCGCCTCGGCCTCCAAGGTGCTGGGATTACAGGCGTGAGCCACCGTACCCGGCCACTGAGAGAGTTAAGTGTTATCATAAGTAAGTATGTAAGGTAATACATATGTTAATCAGCTTGATTTAGCCATTCAACAATGTATACATGTTTCAAGACACTATGTTGTACATGATAAATATATAAATTTTTAATTTGTCGGTTAGTATAACAGAACCCAGAGCTAGCAAACTAATGTGTAGTATGGAACCACTCTTACAGTTCTTTCTCTAGCTTTTCCCTTTTTCTTTCCTTAATATCTATAATAAGCTGATGCTAAAGGACTAAGCCGACAACTCTCATTTGAATCCTAGGCAAAATACTGGAGCACTAACGCCCATGAGATTGAAGGCACAGTGTTTGACAGGAGTGGAAGCGCAGTTCATCGGCTGTTTGGGAAATGGCATGAAAGCATCTACTGCGGTGGCTCCTCCTCTTCTGCTTGTGTGTGGAGAGCAAGTGAGTGTCTGGGTTTGTGGACCCCAGGCTGCGAGTGGGTGCGTGAGTGGCCATGGCAAAAGAAGCCACAGAGGACAGGAGCGGTGTCTGTTCAGCATCTCCAGCCTCTTCTGCTTTGAACTCGGTTAGAGGTGTTGGCCCTCTTCCTTCATCCAGTCTTTACCTACTTGTCATGCTTACTTATAGCAACACCTCTGTTGGGCTGCTGGGTCCCGGGTTCTTAACCCCAGAACAAGCATTGCTAATCCGTGGGCATTCTCCGAGGGAATCTTGCAGTCCGCATGCGTAACTATACTGGGTATTATGAAAGAATATCAGTGAGATGCAAGAAGTCATTCTGCAGCAAGGACAAAGAGGAAAGTGTTCCTGGAAAAGCAGTGACCCAGGAGACCTACAAAAGTTAGCTATCCCCAGGCTGACCTAACCCCAGAAGCCATCCTCATCACTCCTGTGATTCCAGAGGGTGCTGAGCTCTTGGAGCAGATACGGGCAGAAGAGCTAGGGAACCCCAGCTTTCATCAGCATGTCCCCACCACACTTTAACATCTTACTCCCTCTTCTCAGTCCAAAAATTATGTTGTTTCCAAGTCACAGCCATATTGTAAACCATTGTTTGTTAGGATGTTTTAGGTTGGTAAAAAGCAAACAGAAAACCATTTGACTGGTGGCTTCAACTGTTAGGCTATGTGCTATTACGTAACAGTAAGTGAGGCGGTGGGTGGCCCCAGGGTTGTTACATAGGCAACTTACCTGTGTCAAGGGCACACGGATCAGTGAGGATACATTCTGCCACTCCCAGTGTGCCGTGCTGTTTCCCCTAATGGATGCAAAATGGTTGTTACCATTCAATGTCATACCCCTGCATGACAGCGTACCAAGCACGTATTGAGAGGACAAAAGAGCTTTTCTCTCTTGTGCCTCTCTTTTCTCAGGAACATTTCCTAGGATCCCCCAGCAAATAGGACTTGACATCATGTCAGCCTGCAGTGGGTTCAGACCCATCCATGAACCAGTCGTGGGCAACAGGGTAGGCAAGAGAGATTTAGATGTCTTGGAGTGATCGCCAGTAAGGGAACAATGCCATTTGAACAGAATCAGTATCCTGTTAGCAAGCAGGAAAGAGAAATGATGGTCAAGTAGGCAGCCAGCAGTGGCTCTTTCGATGGGTAGCTGCCACATCTCCCACCGTTGCAGAGGTTGCCATGAAGTTAGAATGAACTGGCACCAGTGGAAACCTTCCTAGCTTCAGAGGCACACATGAGATTTTGCAAATGGCACAATCTGTCTCCTTTGCTTAAAGTATGCATCACAGATGAGAACTACCATCCTGTCTCAATGTTAAAGTACCACCTTGATAAAGCGACACGGTTTAAATTTTTGTTACTGTCATTATTCCTTGACTTTATGTCTCTCTAATGGCAATGAGCATCTCTGGCCCATCTTTAAGAAAAAGCACCTTTACTCCCTGGTTACTGGGTTGCTGACCAAGACACCACAGGAAACTTTGCTACTATTTTTATGCTTAGGGATACACAGAGAATTAGATTAGTTACAAGGAGGACTTCTGAAGATTCAAAAAATTGGTCCCGGTTGGGCATGGTGGCTCACGGCTATAATCCCAGCGCTGTGGGAAGCCAAGGCGGCAGATTGCTTAAGGCCAGGAGTTCGACACCACTCTGGACAACATGGCGAAATCTCATCTCTACTAAAAATACAAAGATTAGCCAGGCATGGTGCTGTGCATCTACTGTAGTCCCAGCTACTCGGGAGGGTGAGGCATGAGAATCACTGAAACCCTGGAAGTAGAGGTTGCAGTGAGCCGAGATCCTTCACTACTCCAACCGGGGTGGACTGAGACCCTTTAATTTAAAAGAAAAGGTCTGCAGAAGAGTTCTTGGAAAGCATTTCTCTTGTTATGTGTGAAGAGCTTAGACTATAAGTAGATCTTAGTAGTCTACATTGGATTTATTCAATATATAAATTTGAGTATGTTTAGCTTGAAAAGCTGGAATTCCAGTTAGGGCAGTGCACCTAATGGTTTAAAGATGTAAGATTAGGGGGAGGCAAGAATTGGTAAAAAGGGCAGGAATGGAAGAAAAGAATAACATTTATTAACCACTTTCTATGTGTTCAGCACTGTTGTAGGTACTAAACAGAGTTTCAGAATAATTTGACATCACTTAAAAACAGATTCTCTAGAGTGAGAATCAGGAAAAATGGACCCAGAGCTTATATTAGTATGTTTATTTATTATTTTTATTTTATTTTTGAGACAGAGTTTCTCTCTTGTCACCCAGGCTGGAATGCAATGGTGCAATCTTGGCTCACTGCAGCCTCTGCCTCCGAGGTTCAAGTGATTCTCCTGCCTCAGCCTCCCAAGTAGCTGGAATTACAGGCACCCGCCACCATGCCTGGCTGAGTTTTGTATTTTTAGTAGAGACAGTGTTTTGCCATGTTGGCCAGGCTGGTCTCAAACTCCTGACCTCAGGTGATTGGCCTGCCTCGGCCTCCCAAACTGCTGTGATTACAGGCGTGAGCCACTGCGCCCAGCCTAGCATATTTATTTTAAAATCAAATTATTTTCATAGCTTAAGCACTACAGAAACTTCACAGCATTGTATAAATTTGCTTTCTGAACACACTTAGGAGGCTACATCCCTGTAGACAGAAGAAAAATTATAGAAAAGAAAATGTGTAGAGAGAAATGTTCAGCGCCTGTTCATTAGTCAGAATATTTTAACAGAAATGGAAGGGAGCTGAGAGAGAAAAATTGTAGCGAGGCTGAGATGAAAAAGGTGAAGGAATTAAAATGTAACATAAGCGACATGTAAGTTAGGGATGAATGATTTATTTTCTTCTTAGATCCCATGCCGAAAGGCTATGAGCAATACTATGGCTTCACACAGTTTGCGCTGGAATTAAATGAAATGGATCCGTCGTCAAAGTCTTTATTACCACCTACTGACACTCGATTTAGGCCAGACCAGAGGTAAGGATTTTTTTAAAGATTTTTCTCTCCAGAGATGTAAAACCCTTTACAAAAAGTCTTATTAGCAATCCTCGGGCCACCAGAGGCACCTGAGAAAGGTGGAAAATGTCATCAGGAGTTGAGAGGTGGGGATGCTTTAAGCAATTGTGTCACGGAGGAGCTGGGGCCCAACTCGAATCCACGTGTGGCATGACCTTTGTTATCCGTAAAGTCCCATATCCATTGAAATGCCAAAAAAAGGGTGTTTATTTTGAAGAGTTTTACTGCATGCAATCATAAAGAACTTAGTGTGTATTTGAAAGGGTGGAAACATCCAGCTCCCCGAGCCCTCAGATTTAAATGATTTTGGTACACTGAGATCTAACTACTGATTTCTAGGTTGCTGCTTACAGGGTGTGTGATATATGGTAGGTCTTTTCATCTTTCCCAGCCTCAGTTTCCTACTCTGTAAAATGGAAATAATAATGTCTCCCCTAAGGTCTTTCTAATTAAGACTGAAAATCTAGAAGCCCAAGGAAAGAAAAGATTGTTACATTTGGCTTTATTAAAAACAAACACCACTTTGGGATGCCGAAGCGGGTGAATCACTAGAAGTCAGGAGTTTGAGACCAGCCTGGCCAATGTGATGAAACTCCATCTCTACTAAGAATACAAAAATTAGCCAGGCATGGTGGCACGTGCTTGTAGTCCCAACTACTTGGGAGGCTGAGGCACGAGAATTGCTTGAATCCAAGAGGAGGAAGTTACAGTGAGCCAAGACCATGCCATTGCACTCCAGCCTGGGTGTCTCAGTGAGACCCCACCCACCCCCCCCAAAAAAACAAACAAACATAAGCCCTTCTTTATGGCAAAATAAATAAAACTATATAAGGTCAAAAGATAAATGATAAACAGAGAAGTCCATATCTGCAACTCGTATCATGAATTGCCTCTAGAAATCTAGTAATAGATCGGAGGTAAATTCATTTTGCAGGGATTGAACACTGTCGTTAGCAAGCACCTAAAAAAGATGTGAAACCATTTACATATGTCACCTGTAACAGTAGGTCCCAAATGGGCCCATTCCCCTAATTTGTTTTAAAGAAAGCCACACACAGAATGCTTCAAGCTATCTTGCTATGCACATTATGCTTGTACTGTTTCATACAGTTTGTCTACTTTTTTCTGGAAGTATTTTTTTGTATAAAATCTGTTACAATTGTGTTTCTTAAATCAAACCTAAGAATGGAGTTAATTTGAAATATACACTATATATTAATAACGTATATGGTATTTAAAGGATGGTAAGCATTGTTAATGTCTATAATGAACATTTTCAATTAAATTTATCTTAAGCTTGTGTTAACAAAAAAAAAGAAAAAATGGACATAGGAAAATGAACAGTCCACAAAATAGGAAATGCGGCTATCCCTTAAACATCTGGAAAGATTCTCAACCTTAGTCATAATCAGAAAAATGCAAATTTAAAAATCATGTCGACATCCCATTTTTTAACCTATCAGACTGACAAAAATTCAGAAGTTTTATACATTCTGAGGTGATGGGAGAAAAGGGCACTCTCAGCATTGCTGATGGGAATATAAAATTGCTATAATCCCCACAAAGTGCCGTTCAGTAATATATAAATTACACACTCACCCTTTCACCCACTTCTAGAAATTTCTCCTGCAGATTTTTCCTACTTACTCATGTAAAATGGTGGATATTCAAGGTCATTTATTGCAGCATTGTCACATTAAAAAATTGGGAACAATTCAAATGTCTATCCATAGGAAATTGTCTAAATTCAGATACATCCACACAACTGGATATTATGTGGCTATTAAAAAATAAAGATGTCTATGTATGTCCGTGGAAAGATCTCTAAGATATATTGTTAAATAAAAAGTAAACCAAAATAAAAAATCAAGGAATACATAGCATGCTACCATTTATATTTTTTAAATGGAGGGAAGGGTAAGAATATGTATTAATATTTGTTTATATACACATGAAGAATCTCTAGAAAGATGCAGAGGAAAATAATAAAGTGGGTTTTCTAGGGTGGGAGGGTGAAGGTGGCTGGAATTAGAGACCAGGAGGAAAGGAAGACTTTGCCCCAAATTCTTTTTTGTAGATATAATTTTTGAATTATGTAAATATCACCAATTCAAAAAATGTCTTCTCTGACTACTTCAAGATACTAATTAAAGGGTTGGGGGCAGAGTCTTACGTATAGGAACGGATTTTGAATATCCAGTTGTGGACACATACAAGTTGAGTAGTAATGATTGTTTTGTTTTCTTGAATTCATATCCTTTCATTTTTTTTTTTTTTCCTCAATGCCTCAGGTTTCTAGAAGAAGGGAACTTAGAAGAAGCTGAAATACAAAAGCAGAGGATTGAACAACTACAGAGAGAAAGGCGGCGGGTCTTAGAAGAAAATCACGTGGAGCACCAGCCTCGGTTTTTCAGGTTCGTGCCCGGATTGAGTAGGTTTTTGGTTGATAGGTGGTGCCAGCACGTTATGCTTCTGGTTCACAGCAAGTAAACAGCGCTGTCCCCAGATGAGAGCATTCTCCAGACTTTTCCTACTTCCGCCTGGGAGAACTGCTCCTCTGTGCCAGGCCCTTCCCTGGCGCTTGCCTTCAGGGCCTCCCTCTTTCTGACTTCAGGCAGGACGAGGGACTGTGTTTTTGCATTCCTTGAGCTTTCCCAGTGCCTCAACCAATGAGTTTTCAGAGGAGGTCCTCAGTCAGGGAGCCTGCCAGAGCTGGGTGCCAGTGCCAGGCCAGCTTATTAAATTCACAGCTAAGGTTGGTCACCCCCATAGGCACATTTTACACCATGACAGAGATCATTCACGATCACTCCACAGGTAAGCAGTATGGAAATTCCAAGCAGTCTGTTTCTTGCATTGTAGAAGTTCCAATACACTTGGGCTTGCATTTACTGTTATCTTTAAAATAACTTGCCAAGAAGGTCTTGTTAAAATAGATTTAATTTTTTTTTTTTTTTTTTTTTTTTTAATACAGAATCTTGCCCTGTTGCCCAGGCTGGAGTGCAGTGGTGCCATCTTGGCTCACTGCAGCCTCCACCTCCTGGGTACAAGCCATTCTCCTGCCTCAACCTCCCAAGTAGCTGGGACTACAGGTGCACGCCACCATGCCCGGCTAATTTTTGTATTTTTAGTAGAGACGGGTTTCACCATGTTGGCCAAGATGGTCTCAATCTCCTGACCTCGTGATCCACCCGTCTCGGCCTCCCGAAGTGCTGGGATTACAGGTGTGAGCCACCGCGCCTGGCCAATAGATTTAAATTTTTAAAGGAGGTATGAGAGATCTTCAACCCTTCACCTCCCCATCTCCTCCTATAACTGAGTAGAAGAGAAAGCCTAAGGCAGGGAGGGGATCTGTTGAAGGACTTGGTATAATACCCCGGAATGGGGCCTGACTCTCCTCACTACGAGGCCAGGGCCTATATCATTTTAGTTTTTCTGTTCTTTTTTTAAAAAAGTTAAATAGGCATATGTGAAAAAGCAGCAAGTTCCTGCTCTGCTCCATCTGCCCAAGTCCTTCCAGGGCCACCAGTGTCTTTTCATCGTTTGGGGATGTTTTTTGTGTTTTTGTTTGTTTTTAGTGGACAACAGAAGTACTTTTATGAGGATTTAGTTATTAATAACAGCAGCAGTAATAAAATATGTATTCCAAAACATCAAAATAGTAACAAATAAGGTTTTGTCTCGAAGAATATGATGCTCTTTTCCCTAAAGTTGATGTAGATTCTACTAGATCCCTTCTGATCATTTCCACAAATTCACGATATCAGTGATTGAAAATCAACTGGCCAAAATTTCATCCTGAAATATTCAGGCTTCATTTAAACATTTAAAGAATAAGATGGAAATGTTACATTCTTTCTTGGTGGCGGGCGCCTGTAGTCCCAGCTACTCGGGAGGCTGAGGCAGGAGAATGGCGTAAACCTGGGAGGCGGAGCTTGCAGTGAGCTGAGATCCGGCCACTGCACACCAGCCTGGGCGACAGAGCCAGACTCCCTCTCAAAAAAGAAAAAAAAAAAAAAAAGAAAAAGGCAAGAAATAGAAAAATGGATAGATTAACAGACTGATCAGTTGATTTACTGATCAGTTAATAGATAAACACATTACACCCTTAAATAGGTTGGTTCTTTTTCTTTCATATGTTGTCTATTTTCATTTTAAAAAAAACTACAATTATAAAGATGTTCATTACAGTACTTTTTAGGATCATTAAAAATGGTAGGTAACCAAACTGTCTCAAGGACTAGTTAAGGAGATTCACCAACTCGATCCAACATGAGACATTAAGGATGACCTTAGGAAGCCTGCGGAGCTCTGCTGGAAACACATTACCATGTAAATGCAAGATACAGAATGTGATTATGCTGTCATTGCAATCAGGAAGGAATTATGTCTGGAATGAAAAAGGGCAGCCGCTTCAGCTGGGCAGCCGTCGCTCTCTTTTTGACTGTCTATAAAATTATCATAGTATTAGATGGGGAAATACTTTTAAATTGGAGAAGGAGCGAGAGTTGTTCAGCAGTAGCAGTCCTCCATGGGACTGTTCAAATTAGAAACCTGGCAAAGAGATTTTGGAGAGGAATATGGGGACTTGGATGTTGTCATTAACACTTACTGAGGAACAACAACAAAATCACTGAAAATTCTAAGTGGAAACTGTAGCTCTGACCAAACTGAGCCTCTTTGTTTTAAAATAGTGAACTGTCTGATACACAGATTGACTCATTTTTAAACACATAGTGTTACTGGAATAGGAAAACAAGTGTGATAAAAATCTACATTCCTGAGAGTGTGGGAAAACAGGCACGCTCCACTTTGCTTCTAAACCATATGGTAATATCAGTCAGAATCACAAATGCACATACTCTTTGACCCAGCCATGCTAATTACAGGAATTGTTAATGTAACTATACGCACACACATACAAAATGACATGTGCTGAGCTAGAGTTTGGAAATAACCTAAGTACCCATCAGTAGGGTACCTGTTAGGTAAATTGTGGTCCATCCATACAATGGAATATCATACAACTGTGTAAAAAGAAAATGAGGACTCCTTTATTGCTGGAGTCACCAAACTTTTCCTATAAAGAGCAAATGATAAATATTGTTGGTTTTACGGGCCATCAGGTTCAATTCATTTAGTAGCAATTATGCAGCCCCGCTGTTCAGCATTGAAAGCAGCCATAAACAGTATTTAAACAAATGGACATGGCCATGTTCCAATAAAACAGATTTCAGAGATATGCAGAAGGCTGGATTCGACCCTTGGGCCATAGTTTGGTGACCCTTGCCTTATTGTACTAATCGGAAATGATCTCCAATATATTTCATTATGTCAAAGCTGAAAGAGTAGAACAGTGTCTGGTGCAACATTATGTCAGAATGAGAGGGGATAGAGTACATGTTCTCACACACACACACACACACACACACACGGAATTTCCCTGAAAGAATGAAGCCGATAACATCACTACCTCTGAGGAGAAGAATCAGGAGGCTGGCAGAGAGGGGGAAGATAAAAACTTGAAGCTGTATACCCTTTTGTGCCCTTTGAATTTTGGTCTGTGTCATATATTCTCTATTCAAAGAATAAAAAATCAGGACTAATCTTTCCAGACTTTCTTATGGCTTCCAATTACTTTTTTTTTTTTTTTTTGAGACGGAGTCTCGCTCTTGTTGCCCAGGTTGGAGTGCAGTGCTGTGATCTCAGCTCACTGCAACCTCCGCCTTCTGGTTTCAAGCGATTCTCCTGCCTCAACCTCTTGAGTAGCTGGGATTACAGGTGTCCGCCACTATGCCCAGCTAATTTTTGTATTTTTAGTAGGGACGGGGTTTCACCATGTTGGTCAAGCTGGTCTCGAACTCCTGACCTTGTGATGTGCCCGCTTCGGCCTCCCAAAGTACTGAGATTACAGGCGTGAGCCACCACACCCAGCCTCCTTTAAAAATAAATAAATAAATGTTAACCACTTCCTATGCACAACCTGGTTGATGTGTAGCTTTTGTGCAGTCATTCCCAAGGTGCTGACAGTCATGCAAGTCATGTTTTGTATATGACAGACTCTCCCTGCACCCTCCTTCTGTCAGAAGCACCACTTTTCATAGCCTCTTAAGTTTGAGAAGTTAAAGTCAAGAGTAACAAAATGGGCTGGCGTGGTGGCTCATGCCTGTAATCCCAGCACTTCGGGAGTCCAAGGCGGGTGGATCACCTGAGGTCAGGAGTTCGAGACCAGCCTGGCCAACATAGTGAAACCATGTCTCTACTAAAAATACAAAAGTTAATCGGGCGTGGTTGCACATGGCTGCAGTCCCAGCTACTCAGGAGGCTGAGGCAGGAGAATCGATTGAACCTGGGAAGCAGAGGTTGCAGTGAGCCGAGATCATGCCACTACACTCCAGCCTGGATGACAGAGCGAGACTCCATCTCAAAAAAAAAAAAAAAAGTAACAAAATTATTTCTGGACTTCTAATTCCCAGAATTCCCAGTCCCAACACTCTGGGACGCTGAATGCATGTGCAAATGAGGATGGGGAAAGCAGGGAGGTTAGGAAGGAAAAAGACTTGAGAACATGACGCTGGTTTCAAGAGTCTGCAAGAAATTGTTTCTTTTTTCACAGGAAATCTGATGATGACTCGTGGTTGAGCAACGGTACCTATTTGGAACTTAGAAAAGATCTTGGTTTTTCCAAACTGGACCATCCTGTCTTATGGTGAAAAAGTAAAGAAGAAAGATAACGTTAGTGTGTTTCTCCCGTGCTTGCTTTCTGAAGCGGCACAAACCTGTGTTTTTATATATTTAAACAGTACTCTTGGATGATCACTTGTGCTTAGCTTAGCATTGTAACTCATTAATTCTATATTTTCCTCAGTGCGTTTCTTTACAATTTCAAATGTTACCCTGATTGTTTATATGAATGTAGAACACCTTGACATTTCTTTTTATATATAAACTATTTAATAAAAATGAAAGATTGAATGTTCATGTGTGGGTTAAAAAAAGAAGCTTTAGCACTAATTTTCCAAAGTTTAGGGAAGATTCCAATTAAATTTATGCCTTATAAAATTATGTTGTAGAAAAAAAAAATCAGCCTCTCCCAGGTGCATTAAGAAGTGAGAATACCCGGGGTTACTCACCCACGCGTAAGCCACCCACGTTTAATTTGGTAGCTGAGATATCTTTTTGCTTCAGACAGCTCTTGAATTGCTCATACAGAACAATTCTGCTGGTGCTGGAGTCTGAAGAATATCTTCATTTGCATTTTAGTGGTTAGGGAGAGGATATAAGATTAATGGAATGTATATTTTTATATAAGATGAATATGGCACCTTCTTGAAAAGGAAACATTTGAACTTGTTTCTCCCTATAGTTCTGTTGCCTTGTGTGCAAAATTGTACCCTCTTGCTCAGAGAAATTATCATTAATAAGAGAAAAAATTCCAGTTAATTAAATATCACAGTAGCATCCCAAAGAGACAGTAGGAAATTTCTCCTTAGTGAGAGCTGAGTCCTTGAGAAGTTAAAAGACTGTTTCCTGCTTCCCACCCTACTCCTAGTTTTTTGACCCTCCGTTTGATCACCTCCCTTATGAGTATGGAATGTCCCAGTTTAATATAAAACATATAGTTTATTCCACACAGCAGTTTGACTTTGTAAAAGTTTAGTAAAGTAACTGATTGTTTTGGATAACTCAACACGTTTTTCTTAAATGCTGTTTTAGTATTTTCTACCTCTTAATAAGCACCATATTTTAGATCTTGTATAAAAAGTTTGCCATCTGCCTTATAGACAAATGTAGAGAATTGATGTTCTTGCTTTGTGTTGTGTTCTGGTAAAGCTTTAAGTAAGTGTCTTACCCCTTTCCTATACTTTCTTGTTATCCGTATCATTCTTTTGTGAGTTTTGCAGCAGTCTTGAATAATACAGATTATAACTACTGAAAGGGGAACCTTTGTCTTTTTAAATGTGTTATTTCACATTACAATAATATGTGTAGTAGTTGAATTGTGTTATCAAAGCAATTCCAACTTCTGCCCAGTTGACATTAAAACCAAAGCCTGATTGTTAAGCCTTTTATTCTAAAGTCCATAGCAATCCTATGGAATATCAAGTATAATGATGTAGTCAAAAGATTTCTCCAGAAAACACTTTTACTTAAAGAAATTCAGAGCATATCGAATGTTATGAATGAAGAGTAAAATAATTACAGGAAAAGAATGCGTGACTTTTCATTGTCATACCAAATAACCAGTTGGACAATATTGCATTTTCAAAATGGAGAGTTATTTAAAGTGGATCTGTAGCCTTCTGGAATCTGCACGTGACTGGCACTTTAAAACAACTCATTAAATATGGGATTCATTTTATCGAGATGCCAAGATGAACACAATGTGAATATCATTTCCATTTCTAAGCAGTTGAATGACACAGTCAGATTCTTTGGTGTGTGCTTTGTTCTTTCCATTTCAAGCATTTATCCAAATTCTGCTCACAGGCATGAGGAAGCAGGCTGTAGATTTAAGGGCACTCAAGGGGAAAACAAATGTAGTTTCCACAGTGTGAGGGTAAATGTAGAATCTTAGAAATACTGGCTGTTAAACTGGCCTGCTCTAGAGACTGGCTCAAAAAAGAAAGAAGCAACGAAAGCAAAATGTACAGGCTGAATGGATGTAGCACTGTCATGCAGCATTTGGAAATTCTTTAATTATCCTAATGTTGTTATTTCACTTGCCCTCATGCTTTGTTTTAGAGTCCCAAGGACAACTGGAAGCAACATCACCTCTGTAGTCATCTTATTTGAGATGGGGGTGGGAATGAATTAAAATATGATACAGAATTATATGCAGATTTTAAAATCTAGTCAGTACTACATCTATAAAGGGCTTTTCTGAAATTTAAACAGCTTGGTGATGATCCTGATACTATAAGCTTAAAACTACCTTGAGGGGAAAATGACTTCTTTTTTCCTTCTGTCCATTTTCTCAAAAGCATCTTTCCCCGAATGTTATGTCTCTAGGACATTTTATAGTTTTAAGAGGAAGAAAACAGAAACATGGCATCATTTGGAAAGAACCAAGGTAGAATTTAATTTTCTGGACTTTAAATCTCCTGGTTAAATAATGCTAATCACTGTACCATTTGAGTTACATGTTTTAACCTCTTTCCCCACCCCCCCCCCAATTATTCCATCCAAAAGTTCTGATGAATTACACAGAAATTCTTGGAAATGGGACTTTGTGCAGGTAACCACCCTGCACTTCAGGTGATGTTCCTGTCACAGCTGTTGACTACCCCATGCTGCAGGAAATCCATTCAGAAATGAGCTAACAGTCTCCAGTGTAGCAGGAGAGCCAATCAGTTCCCTCCCCAGGCCCCAAAGCACCCCAAGGCTGGTATTCCCTTGAGTCAAAGGTATTAATAATAAAAGCCTCATGCAGCTTCTCCATGTAGTTCCTCTCCTAGAAGCCAGGTGGATTCTGCTCCTAACTAAAGAGATGGGAGTTCATTTGAGGGCAAGAAGTACCCAGGATGCCCAAACAGCCACACAGGTGTCCTGTGCTTCCTGTGAGACTTCTGGGGGAAATATACAAACTAATTTTTTTAAAAATGTTTACTTCATTTACGCTGCTGCTTTTCTCATATTCTGCTTTTAATTACTTGCAGTAAATCATTTGCTTGGGCTTCAAGCACTGTCCTCCATCTACATCTTCCAGATTTATCATGAGTGGTCTTGTTCTACTGTTAAAGATGTCAAGCCTAAAATAAAAATAATAAAGTTTTTATTTGGCTGTTGATCCTTGATGTAGCCCCTACTACATACACTACAAGTTATGCCTTCTGGCTACCACAGAATCTCTGCAGACCTTTTGGTTATGAGTAGAAGCAATAAGAAGTTGTCCTTATAGTCTTAGGAATAATGGTTCCAATGTATTGGCATAATTTGTTTGAATGTCTTTAATTTTGATATTAACACCGGCATAAATCTATTTTTGTTACCAGATGATAGCTATTTTTATTTGCTCTATTTTCCTCTGCATTGTACTAATCTGTTACTCAGTCTTCATTTTTCTATGTTGGAAACCTGTGTCATGTAAATATCTGCAAATCATGACGGTCAAAAGTGCAAACCATTTTCAGAGACTTTGGGGAAATGCAGTGATCAGAAGTGGCTAATTTATTTTATTTCTGATTATTTTATCCAGAAGATACTTTTTAAATAGATATTTGTAAATCTTCCACTTAACCACTGAAAATTATTTTGTTTTAATCCCACCCTTCCATCCGTACCTCTGTGCCTCCCCAAAAAGCTCCTGTTAATTTGCTTATCCCCCTCGTGTAGCTAGTTGAATGTGAATAAATAACATGCAAAAGAGGCCACTTTTGTCTTTGTTTTTCCAGGTTAATGGGAAGGTTATTTGGCTGCTAAAAGGGAACAGAACAGGACCCTTGCCTGAACTCTTTCGAGGAGGAACACATCAGATTACTGGAAGTGATGGGGGTTAGAGATAAGAATATCCTGGGATACAAAACACTTGGAACCCATAGAGTCACCATACCTTTCCCCTAACATTCCCAAGGCATGCCACAATTGTAGATCCCCCTCAGCCCATGGAAGAGAGAACTGAGGCAACTGGAGCCCCAGACAGGACACCTCCAGCCCCAGGAGCCCCTCTGTCAATGCCAGAGTGCTATGAACATATTACAGTTGATTCTTGAACAACGCAGGGCTGGGGTGCCAATACCCCATGCAGTTAAAATCCACATATAACTTGACTCCCCCAGATCTTACCTACTAATAGCCTACTGTTGACCAGAAGCCGTCCCAGCAACACAGATAAGTAACAGATCTGTTGTACGATATATGTAATATAGACTGTGTTCTTATAATAAATTAACCTAGAGAAAAGAAAATGTTATGAAGAAAATCATTAGAGGGAAAATAAATATACTGTTAGTAAGTGGAATAAAGGTCACAATAAAGGTCTTTGTCTTCATCGGCTTCACGTTGAGTAGGCTGAGGAGAAGGAAGAGGAGGGGTTGCTCTTACTGTTTCAGGGGTGGCACAGGCAGGAGAAAATCTGAGTATAATTGAACCCACACAGCTCAAACCTGTCTTGTTCATAAGGGAGGAGACCACCCCTCATATTGTCTTATGCCCAATTTCTGCCTCCAAAGAAAGAAGCAGCAAAAACTAAAAGGCAGAAATGAAATCCACAGGCAGACAGCCTGGCGTGCGCCCTGGGCCTGGTAGTTAAAGATCGACCCCTGACCTCACTGCTTGTGTTTTCTATAGATTCCAGACACTGTATGGGAAAGCACTGTGAACATCCCTGGCCTCTTCTGTTCCGTTCTGATTATTGCTGCATGCAACCCCCAGTCACGTACCCGCTACTTGCTCAATTGGTCTCGATCCTCCCACGCGGACCCCCTTAGAGTTGTAAGCCCTTAAAAGGGACAGGAATTGCTCACTCGGGGAGCTCAGTTTTGTAAGTCTGCTGATGCTCCTGGCCAAATAAAGCCCCTTCTTTCCTCAACTCGGTGTCTGAGGGGTTTTGTCTGCGGCTTCTCCTGCTACATTTCTCGGTTCCCTGATGGGCAAGTGAGGTGATTAGCAGGAGGTCGAGGCAGCCCTTTAGGTGGCTTAGGCCTGCGCTGTGGAGCATCCCTGCAGGGGACTCCAGCCAGCTTTAGTGACGCAAATCCTGAGAGCACTCCTGGGTGGACAATTGCCCTGGTGGAACACCTCGCCACAGCAGCTCACGGTAGGCCCCCACGGAGGATTAACACAGCAGCTGAACACCAGCAAGGAATTGGCGCTTGGAGTCCAGACATCTGCAACAGGTAAGACCGGTCTTGGAACTTGCCCACTCCATCTGAGTGGAAGCCTGGCCTGATCACTCACGGCATGCCTTTATCGGCGCCTTGGTTTTGGTTTTGATTTTGACTAGATTTGCACTGTTTTGGTTTAGATTTCGGCATTGACTTTTGGATTTGAACTGTTTGGCTTTGATTTTGGTTCTGACTTGGCTCAAATTGCTTGATGAATGAGTAACTCCTTATCCAGACTTTGGTTTTAGTGTGAATTGCTTGGGGAGTGAGTGACTGTTCGCCCCCTTTTCCCTTCCCTCTTTGTGGCAAGAGTGTTGTTTTGTCTCCTGAGAGAGGAAAATGAGTAAAACACAAGGTAAGTCTACCCCATTAGGGGCTATGTTAAAGAATTTCAAGAAAGGATTCAGTGGGAACTATGGAATCACTATGACACCTGGAAAGCTTAAGGCTTTGTGTGAGATAGATTGGCCGGCATTAGAGCTGGGATGGCCATCAGAAGGAAGCCTAGACAGGTCCCTAGTTTCAAAGGTATGGCACAAAGTAACTGGTAAATCAGGACACCCAGATCAGTTTCCATACCTAGATACTTGGTTGCAGCTAGTTTTAGACCCCCCACAGTGGTTAAGAGGACAGGCAGCAGTACTACTAGCGGCAAAGGGACAGACAGCCAAGGAAGAAAGACTAGCTCCACTCCCGCCGGTCCCTCCCTTAGGGGTAGAGGAAGGAGAGAGGAGAACAGCAGCAGAAGCGGCTGGCAGAGGCAAGGAAAGATCAGCAGAGAGACAAAAGAGAGAGGAAAAGAGGCAAAGGGGGAAAGAGAGAGAGGAAAACAGGCAAAGAGAGAAAAGAGAGAGGAAGAGACAAAGAGGGAGTCAAAGAGAAAGAGGCGGAGAGAGAGGAAGAGACAGAGACAGAAGAAAGAGAAAGATATACAAGTAGTTAAGAAAAAAACAGTGTATGCTATTTCTTTAAAAGCCAAGGTAAATTTAGAACCTATAATTGATAATTAAAGGTCTTCTCCATGACCATATAACACCCCAATACCACTCTGTTGTCAGTGTAAACAAGGGCGTAGCCCAATAGCACTGAGGCCACTGACAACCCATAGCCTTCCTATCAACATTCCTTAACCCAGTAACCTGGGATGGCCCAAATACATTCAATCTGTAGCGGCAACAGCTTTGCTAACAGAAAAAAGTAGAAAAATAACTTTTAAAGGAAACCTCATTGTGAGCACACCTCACCAGTTCAGAACTATCCTAAGTTAAAAAAAGAGAGAGAAAAAAGGGGGGTAGAATTTATGTAAAAAGAATGTTATATAGTAAATTCTTGTCCTAAAATAAATTAACTGGTTGTTTAAAGAAAGGGATGTTTGCATAAGTCAGAAAGTTGAGACATGTCGAAGAATTGTCTGTGAAAGTAGTGAAACAAGAAAAAAAAATGTGTGTTATAAAAAAGGAATTTATGCAAGAAATGTTGTATAATTTAAAAGTAATTAGGCCTCCTGAATGTAAAACTATTGAAGCAACAGTTTATATGCAAGGTATATAAGAAAAGTAAAATATACTTTTAGTAAAAGGATTATAAAGAGGCATAAAAATGTGGATTTTTACCTACATTAAAAGGTTAAAAAATTTTTGAAGGTTTAAGCAAGTTTTAAAACGTTAACTATAAAGAAAATTCTGTGTGTAAACATGAGCTAAAGTTAAAGCGGTATCATCCAGTTTCTCAGTGAACTGGACATTAAAGTTAAAACACAATGGGTTTTTTTTAAAGCACTAACCTGCTCTTTTACAAAAATTGTAAAAGGTTAAAAAGAGTCTATAAAAATCTTACCTTATGGTCAGACATTAAAAATTAAATAAATATGTCTACAAAGTTTTATTAAAACTAAG
Organism: Theropithecus gelada; assembly: GCF_003255815.1. Lineage (NCBI taxonomy): Eukaryota > Metazoa > Chordata > Mammalia > Primates > Cercopithecidae > Theropithecus > Theropithecus gelada. The sequence goes on from NC_037670.1 coordinate 88,082,168, forward strand.
TTTAACATTAATAACACACTAATATAAAGGTGAAATTTAGCTTATCTGGTATAAAAATCATACAGAAAGCATTGTCAAATATAAAATGGTGTTTGGCTTTCTTTGGTCTAAAAACTAATAAAAATAGTTGCTAAAGGAAATTTCTCAGTAAGATGACACCAAGGTACTATAAAGTCCGCTGCTGATGTCCCCACATTTAAAACCAAAGGTCAATTTCTTAGAAATTATATACTTGGTTTATCTTGCACTTTCCTTTCCCTCAAAACTAAAAGTCTTTTAGCACATGTACCACCCCTAGAATTTCTGTTAAACCAGCACCAGCCTGAAAATTACGTTCTCATCGAAGGGTGGAAAAAAGAAAAACTTGAGCCAGCCTGGGAAGGACCCTACCTTGTGCTGCTAACCACCGAGACTGCTGTTTGTACAGCAAAAAAGGGATGGACTCATCACACCCGAGTCAAGAAAGCGCCACTGCTCAAGAGTCATGGGCCATAGTCCTGGGGAAAACCCTACCAAACTAAAGCTAAGAAAAATTTAACTCGTTCATCTATTCTATTACTCATCTTCTTTCCTCGCTCTGTTGCTGACCATCTAGTTATTAACATAACCAAGTCAATTTCGCCTCAAACTATCGCATTTAATGCTTGCCTTATGTTATACCTTGTGGGGACTTGCCAAGTCAAAGACAGCCCTCTACTTCAGAAAAGTACCTCTGTTCCTCCTGACTCTCCTCAGAGTAGGCATTAGTAAATTAGGACCATTTTATCTGAGGATATTTCAACAAAGACCCCAGTGTCAACCAGGAGTCTCACTCCCTAGTGTAGAGCTTTCATGCCGTAGTTGGTCCAACATTCTGTGGGCCACTAAAGAGCAAGGATGGACCGCCCCAACCAGTTTTTGTAATTTCCTAAAATCATACATTCATTTTATTAGAGGATCATAGAAGTTAAAGACTTAAAACAAACATTGACAATTAAGACAGGATACCAAGATGCAAATGCCTGGTTAGAATGAATCAAATATACCATTGGCCTGTTAAACAAAAGCAATTGTTATGCTTGTGCACATGGCAGGCCAGAGGCCCAGATCATCCCCTTTCCACTAAGGTGGTCCTTCAGTCGACCAGGCGTGGACTTCATGGTAGCTCTTTTCCAGGATTCGATAGCCTGGAGTAATAGGTTGTGCCAAACTCTCTCTGCTGTATCCCAAAGTCAGGCACCCTGCGGGTCAGCCCCTGAGGGCCATCCAGCTTCCATCTTCCAACACTAAGTTCACTTCGTCTCTCTCACGACAGGGAGGAAACTTAGCGTTCCTTGGAGACCTGAAGGGATGCAGTGAGCTTAAGAATTTTTAAGAGCTTACCAGTAAGTCAGCCCTTGTTCATCCCCAAGCAGGTGTGTGGTGGTATTGTGATGGACCTTTACTGGACATTCTGCCAAATAACTGGAGTGGAACGTGTGCTTTAGTCCAATTGACTATCCCTTTCACCCTGGCATTTTATCAACCAGAGGCGGGGTAGGTGATAGAAGAGGGATGGATCCGGTTATCAGATGGAAGAGTAGCTATGCCACAACTGCTAGGAGCTGCAGTCATACTGGCTGTACATGAGACCACCCACCTAGGCCAAGAGTCACTTGAAAAGTTGTTAGGCCAGTACTTCTACATCTCGCATCTGTCAGCCCTTGCCAAAACAGTGGCACAGCAGTGTGTCACCACCTGGCAGCACAATGCTAGGCAAGGTCTAACTGTCCTGCCCGGCATACAGGCTTATGGAGCAGCCCCCTTTGAAGATCTTCAAGTAGACTTCACCAAGATGCCCAAATGTGGAGATCTCATCCCTAGGTTTGGACCGCCCTTGTGAATCAGCTTGGACAATGGGCTGGCGTTTGTGGCTGCCTTGGTACAGAAGACAGCAAGGGTGATCAGGTGTAGATCAAGGATTAGAACATAGCCCTCGTGTGGCCATGGTGAAAAGAACCCCAGACTGTTGTCTTGACCACTCCCACAGCCGTGAAAGTACAAGAAATCCCAGCCTGGATCCACCCTCGCTGCGTGAAACCCGCAGCACCTGAGACCTGGGAGGCGAGACCAAGCCCGGACAATCCCTGCAAAGTAACTCTGAAGAAGACGACAAGCCCTGGTCCAGTCACACCTGGAAGCTGACTGGTCCATGCATGGCTGAAGCATGAAGAAACTCACCATGGGACTTATTTTCCTTAAATTTTGGACTTGGTACAGTAGGGACTTCAACTGACCTTCCTCAAACTAAGGACTGTTCTCAGTGTATACATCAGGTCACTAAGGTAGGGCAAAAAGTTAAAACTGTCTCTTTGTTCTGTAGTTATTATAAGTGTGCTGGAACTCTAAAAGGGACAGGTTTGCATAATACCACCCAGTACAAGGTATGTAGCCCAGGAAGGGACCAGCCTGATGTGTGTGATAACCCATCTGAGCTGAGCCCCCTGTGGTTACAGTTTTTAAAATAAAATTAAGAACAGTCACCTGGTGGGGTTTAAACCATACTAAAAAGAATCCATTTAGTAAATTCCCAAAGTTGCAAACCATGTGGACGCACCCGGAGTTCCACCAGGAGTGGACAGCTCCCACTGGATTATACTGGATATGCGGGCATAGAGCTTACACCAGATTACCCAACCAGTGGGCAGGTAGTTGTGTTACTGGCACTATTAAATCATCCTTCTTCCCACTGCCCATAAAAACAGGCGAACTCCTGGGCTTTCCTGTCTATGCTTCCCGTGAAAAGAGAAGCAAAGCTATAGGAAATTGGAAAGATGATGAATGGCCCCCTGAGAGAGTCATACAGCACTGTGAGCCTGCTACTTGGGCACAAGATGGCTTGTGGGGATACGGGACCCCCATTTACATGCTCACCTGAATCATACGGTTACAAGCTGTCTTAGAAATAATCACTAATAAAACTGGCAGAGCCTTGACTAGTCTGGCCCACCAGGAAACTCAGATGAGAAATGCTATCTATCAAAATAGATTGGCTCTCATCTACTTGCTAGCAGCTGGGGGAGGGGTCTGTGGGAAATTTAACCTTACTAATTGCTGTCTACACATAGATGATCAAGGGCAAGTAGTTGAAGACATCGTTAGAGATATGACAAAACTGGCACATGTGCCTGTGAAAGTGTGGCATGGATTTGATTCTGGGACCATATTTGGAAAATGGTTCTCAGCACTAGGAGAACCTGCTTACTACTCCCTTGTTTGCTACCTGTACTTCTTCAAATGATAAAAAGCTTCATCGCTACCTTAGTTCACCAAAATGCTTCAGCACAAGTGTACTATATGAATCACTATTGATCTGTCCTACAAGAAGACATGGGTAGTGAGGATGAAAGTGAGAACTCCCACTAACGAGTGAAGTTCTCAAAGGGGAAAATAATGGAGGAGACCACCCCTCATATTGTCTTATGCCCAATTTCTGCCTCCAAAGAAAGAAGCAGCAACAACTAAAAGGCAGAAATGGAGTCCACAGGCAGACAGACCGGAGCGCACCATGGGCCTGGTAGTTAAAGATCGACCCCTGACCTCACTGCTTGTGTTTTCTATAGATTCCAGACACTGTATGGGAAAGCACTGTGAACATCCCTGGCCTCTTCTGTTCCGTTCTGATTATAGCTGCATGCAGCCCCCAGTCACGTACCCGCTACTTGCTCAATTGATCTCGACCCTCTCACGCGAACCCTGGTGTAAGCTCTTAAAAGTGACAGGAATTGCTCACTCAGGGAGCTTGGTTTTTGAGACACAAGTCTGGCGATGCCCCCGGCTGAATAAAGCCCCTCCTTCCTCAACTCGGTGTCTGAGGGGGTTTGTCTGCAGCTCGTCCTGCTGCATTCACAGGTGTGTGTGTGTGTGTGTGTGTCCTAATGTGAAAAAGGAAAATGCTTACTACTCAAACCAACATAATCGCCCTTATAAATAATTAACTCATCTCCCATACCTGAGTTGTGTCTTTTGCGATACCAGAAACACCCTTAGTTCCATTTGCTTCCACTGATATATTAATGGTGTTACACAATGCACTATACCCCAGAGTTACTGACATAAAGTCACATCTCTGCATCCCTGAAAACACTTAAAAGAGACATCCAAAAGCAATTCATGAACCTTGATCCTGGCTTAAAAGGAAAGGAAAAACAAGCTATAAAAGACATTTGGATAACAGTGGAATTTGCATATGAACATAATGAAATTATTGCCAATTTTCCTATGCATATTGTGATATTGCCTGTTGAACTGAATCAAATCTGCCATTAAAGGAGGACTGTTTTTCACCATTATTCAAAATAATGTGTTGTGGGCACTAAAGAATGTCTTTAAAGGCAGCCTCAGAATATTTTAACATGATGGTATTGAAACATCCTAAGGTGTCAGCTTTGAGAAGGCAATACAATTTGAAGGTATAAGTTCCAAACCATTAGTTTAGAAATTGAGTCATACCAGTGAAATACTAGCATTATCACAGTTAATGTCCATCAGTGATTAGCAGCACATCAGGACATCACTGTCCCCTTACATGATAGCAGTAAAGGATTTCTTTTTATGGGCTTATTAGTTGGTGCCCCTGCAGGAAACAGAATCCAACTCAGATGGTTTGAGAGACTTAAATGAAGGGACTACTTATAAGGCTGTGAGCAGGCTGAAGTCACCGAGAGATTAGCAACAGTAGGGAGGGGTACTGCCCAGCAGTAGCTGGGGCTCCTGAGGAGGGGACAGCCATCGGGAGCTGCAGCTGTAGAGAGACATGTGGAGTCTGCCAGAAAAATTCAGCCCAGAGTGAGGAAGAACTATCCCAGGCCCTGTCTCCTCGGGGCACCACTCTTATTGCAGTGCCCCCTAGTGGCTGAACCCGAGAGAGCTCCAGAGCCCCAGGATGCAATTCTTAGGGCTCAGTCCCTGGGGCAGGGGAAGAGCCAGGGCAAATAGAAAAATAAGCTCTTTATATTCACCAGAATAGTTCATGTCTGAGCGTTTGGAGGCATTTTCAATAAGTAGATACGCATAAGAGCCTTGGAGAGGATAGAATTTGTTCAGTGCTTTCAGCTCCCATTTATTTTACCAAAGGCGAATTATGATCAACTGTGCATTTAGAAAACTCTTTGGGTGGGGCACGGTGGCTCAAGCCTGTAATCCCAGCAGTTTGGGAGGCCAAGGTGGGCAGATCACGAGGTCAGGAGTTCGAGACCAGCCAGGCTAACATGGTGAAACTCCGTCTCTACTAGAAATAAGAAAATTAGCCAGGCATGGTAGCACGTGCCTGTCATCCCAGTTACTCAGGAGGCTGAGGCAGGAGAATTGCTTGAACCCAGGAGGCAGAGGTTGCAGTGAGCCGAGATTGTGCCACTGCACCCCAGCCTGGGTGACAGAGCGAGACTCCGTCTCAAAAAAATAAATAAATAAAAATAAACCCACAAAAAACAAACAAACAAGAAACCTCTCTGGTTCTCCATGACACTATTACTGTTGTAATGGCTTTAATGAGCCAAGAGCATGCTGTCTTCTTTATTAACTGCCGTAATTTAAACAAATATTAGACTAGGAAAGGTATATCGATGTAAACAGTGATTCTCAGATTTAGCTAATCACCACTGCCACCACCAGTACTACCAAGTCCCGCCAGGTAGTTCAGACCCAGATAGCACCATACGGTTTGTGAATCAGCATTTGATCAGCACATAGCTGGGACACCACCTTCTAATCTCATGATTGTTCCAGGACCTCAAAAATGGCATGTAGTTTACAACGATGTGCTGCTTTTCATTGAGTTTCATTTATTGCTTTTGTAGTGTCTTTGAAATATGTGGGTAGGGGCCATGTTCCCTCCTTCCCCTGTGATGCCTGGTGGATACACACAAGAGGCATGTGTGACTCATGGTTCCTCTCCATGCTAAATAACCCACAACGCTGCTGCCCAACTTAGGTCACAATGAAATTTTTGATGTGTCACAATATCTGTTGTTTCCTCAGCCCAGAGGCATGAGAGAAAGGTCGGAGAGTAGATGCCAGCAGTACTTGGCTGGTTAAGGGAACCAGAGGAGGCCAAGGAAATCATGCCCAAGGCCCTCAGCTCTTCCCTGTGCCACAGATCACATAAGCCACCACCTCCAGTGCCCCCACCACATCCAAATACAATCTTAGGGAGGAACAATGAGGCAGAACCCAGGAAATTAAGAGAGAGGTCATTTTTCCAGAAGCGACTGTGCATGACCACAGCCGACTGTCTACATGATCAGATTAGGCTGCTTTTTTATTGTGATGAAATATACATAAATTTAGCGTTTTAACCATTTTTAAGTGTACAGTTCAGCAACATTAAACACATTCACATTGCCGTGCAGCCATCACCACTGTCCACCTCCAAAACTTTTTCACCATCCCAAACTGAAACTCTGTACCCATTTAGACTAAATGTTAAACAAAGTTCGAACTTCAGTTCACTTTTTCTTGCTCACCAATATGTGAAGGGCTCGTGAGGACCAGGTCGGTCACTGACAAGATAACAGAATATTTTTCTCAATTCTGTGTTGTAGTGTGAGTTTTGCAACCCCACTCCAAAAGCCTCACAACAACCCCGTTTAGACAATCCCCGTTTGTCAGAAGCATTCAGTAAGGACTGGAAGTTAAGTAACTTGACCAAACTCTCACAACTCATTGCTGGTGGTGAAGGCTGTGAGTGTGTCTGCGTGTTTCCAAGGGCACCTCCTTGTGCTGCAACACAAGATATAAGCAGCATGATTCCAATACCCCTTTCCCTTCCAAGTTTAAATGTTTGTTCTTTAATCTTAATTCCAAAGTTTTCCTTGAGTCTTTGAAGTAGACACAGGCAACCCAGTGCACAGAAAAGAACCCCGGGATAGGACTTGGGGAACCTATCTCTAGTTAGTGGGGAGACTTTGGGTAGGCCACTTAGCTCTGCAAATCTCATGTACCCCAACAGCAGATGGACAGATTATCATTAAAGCTCTAGACTGCCACTCTATGACCGAGAATAGGTAGAAATGTTCTGCAGTCAATCAACAACTATTCGTGACCACCAGACATGTGCCAGACACTGCCCTGCCCTCATGGAGCTTACCTATAGATTGCAAGATCTACCCTCAATTATTCTTTTCTTTTTAATCCTAAAAGGGAAATTATTTGGCCATCTGGAAGAATTATATTGTATATGTATATTGAGGGATTGTGAGATGGCAGAATCAATAGATTGCAGATAGTCCTGGGGCTGAAGAATTGCTGGAGACAGAGGGCTAGAAGGAAGGAACTGGAAAGATAGGAAGTGGCAGCCTAAAAACAGGGTGCTTGACATGTTTAAAACAAGTGAATTGGCCAGACATGGTGGCTCACGCCTGTAATCCCAGCACTTTGGGAGGCCAAGGCAGGCGGATCATGAGGTCAGGAGATCGAGACCATCCTGGCCAACGTGGTGAAACCCCGTCTCCGCTAAAATACAAAAAAATTAACTGGGCATGGTGGCACACGCCTATAGTCCCAGCTACTCGGGAGGCTGAGGCAGATTAATCACTTGAACCCATGAGGTGGAGGTTGCAGTGAGCCAAGATTGTGCCACTGCACTCCAGCCTGGTGACAGAACAAGACTCTGTCTCAAAAAAAAAAAAAAAAAAAAAAAAAAAACCAAGTGAATTATGGATTAAATAAATATTGAAACCCCTTTATGTTGAAAGAGAGATTGTGATAATTATTTAGTTGATATCTCTTTAGTATTTTCTGGTCAGGAACTATGCTATTAGCACATTATGAAATAAATAGTGAAATTGTAACTCAAGGTACAGTGCTGTATCCCAAGGATCTGCAATTTTTTTTAAGTCAGGTAGTACATATCTTAGGCTCTGCAGACCACATGGTCTCTGTTACACTGAACTCTGTTGTTGTAGCCCAAAGCAGCCAGAGGCAATAAGTACATGAATGGGCATAGCTGTGTTCCAACAAAAGTTTATTTTTAAAACGCAGGCGTCAGGCGAGACTCAAACTGCAGACTACAGTTTGCTGACACCTACTCCACCCAAAGCACCATCTATAAGTGCCTGTGATGGTTACTAGTGTCAACTTGATTGGATGGAAAGGTGCAAAGTATTGTCCCTGCGTGTGTCTGTGAGGATGTTGCCAGAGGAGATTAACATTTGAGTCAGTGGACTGAGAGAGGAAGACTCACCCTCAGTGTGGGTGGGCACCATCCAATCGGCTGCCAGCGAGGCTAGAAAAAGGCAGTCTGGGCGCAGTGGCTCACACCTGTAAGCCCAGCACTTTTAGAGGCCAAGGCAGGTGGATCACTTTAGGTCAGGAGTTCAAGACCAGCCTGGCCAACATGGTGAAATGCCATCTCTACTAAAAATACAAAAATTAGCCGGGAGTGGTGGCAGGCACCTGTAGTCCCAGCTACTCAAGAGGCTGAGGCAAGAGAATCGCTTGAGACTCTGTCTCAAAAAAAAAAGAAAAAGAAAAAGACAGAAAAAGAAAAAGCAGGGGGAAGAGGGTGGGAACAACTGGCTTGCTAAGTCTTTCCACTTTCATCTTTCTCTCGTGCTGGATGCTTGAATGCTTCCTTCTCTTGAACCTCAGATTCCAGGTTCTGCAGCCTTTGGACTCTTGGACTTAGACCAGTGGTTTGCCAGGGAATCTCAGATCTCCAGCCACATACTGAAGACTGCACTGTTGGCTTCCCTACTTTTGAGGCTTTGGGACTCTGACTGAGCAACTGCTGGCTTCCTTGCTCCTCAGCTTGTAGGTGGCCTATCGTGGGACTTCACCTTGTGATCGCATGAGTCAATTCTCCTTAACAAACTCTCTTTTATATATAGCCTGTTAGTTCTGATAACATATATCCTATTAGCGCTGTCCCTCCGGAGAACCCTGACTAATACAGCGCCCATGGATAAGTCCTCTCTCAAGCCATCATAGAAGAAAGTCACATTTCCAAGAAACACACACCTGAAATTTAACCAAAGTAAAGAAAGGCAGACTACTCTTTGGATCTTAGGCTCATAGAATCTTGGCAATGAGAGCACCGGAAAAGCAAACACCTTGGCCAGGCTTATCCAAAATTGTGGCTTTTCCTCCACAGAGAATGCACGCCAGTGTCTGCTGCAGCCTCTGCACGCCTGACCTCTCCTGACCTCACCATCCACATTCCCTTTGCCCGTGGAAATCCCCTGGGGCATCTCACACTCAACACATCCAAGAATGAAATCATCTTCCCCATGCCCAACCCATTCCTCTCTTCTCTGTCTCAGCAAATGTCACCACCATCCATAAGCTCACACAAGGAGTCTGGGAGTAATTCTAGACTCCTCCCCTCCCTCATCCCCAGGTTCATGGGGACTAAGTCCTGCCCACCCTACCTATGAAGTTCCTCTTCCTCAGCCCCAGAACCCCTTCCTCAGGTCAAACTTTTAGAATGGAGCCCCCATCTGCAGTCCCAACTCCCACCCGTTCATACTCTTAGCTGCCACCGGAGTCATTTTTCTAAAATCAGGTCTTATCATTAATCTGCTTATAATCCTTCTCTGCTCTAAACACTTCAGCGTGATGTGTGTATAATACTGCAGTCACAAGCTTGGCCTTTGAATGAGAGAAATTGCATTGGAATCTCAGCTCAGCTGTTCTGAGCCTCCATGTCCTCAGTTCTAAACTGGGGCAAACCCCCGAGGGTAGTTGTAGGCATCGCTGGTTGCTGCCATTTCTGGAGCATTCACTCCATAAATGTGTGAGACACTGTTCTAAGGCTCCCTTACTGTCCCCATTTTATACTGGAAGAAATTGAGCCCTGGGTTAGGTAACTTGCTTACAGCTACAATCTTGTACTTGATAAAGCCAGGATGTGAATGCTCTGAGCCTCTAAGCCAGCAGTTCTCAGAGGGTGGCCTTGGAAATCTCAAGACTCATGCATGAGGTATGCAAAGCCTCAAGTGTTTTCATAAAAAATATTAAGACACTGTTTACCTTTTCCTCTTTCATTCTCCATGAGTGTACAGTGGAGTTTTCCAGAAGCTACATGACATGTGAGAGCACAACAGGTTAATGCAGAAGCAAGTGTGAGAATCCCACTGTCTTCTTTTAAGCTACACATCAATTAGATTTGCGAAAATATAAAGCAAAGCTATTCTTCCCTCTTTTTTTTTTTTTTTTTTTTTGTGACTCTAGCTATATTTCATTAAAAGTATGTTTTTGGGCTGGGTGCAGTGGCTCATTTCTGTAACCCCAGCCATTTGGATGGCTAAAGTGAGAGGATTGCTTGAGGCCAGGAGTTTCAGACCAGCCTGGGCAACACGGCAAGATGTCATTTCTACAGAAAACAAAAAATAACTAGGTGTGGTGGCACACACCTGTAGTTCCAACTACTTGCTAGGCTGAGGTGGTTGGATTGCTTGAGCCCGGGATTCAAGACCATAGTGAGCTATGTATGATCAAGCCACTGAACTCCAGCCTGGACAACAGAGTGAAACCTTGTCCCCACCCCCTACCCCCCAAAAGAGTTTTTTCATTAACATGTAATATGTTATTATTGATATTTTACATGAATTAATATTTTTAAATTTCTGTTTGATTTTCTAAAATGATAAATATCAATAGATTTAACCCACATAAACAACGCTCTTTGGGGTTCTTAATAGTTTTTGAAAGCATAAGGGTGCCTTAAGATCAAATAGTTCGAGAAACACAGACCTAACCTATACATACTATATGAAATGTATAGTCCTCAGCTGTACATAATATACATACAATGCTTATCATGCTCCTAGTGGAGAATGAGGTGGTTTTTACTCTTTTATGAGGTGCTGTGTCATGAATATAAATTCACCGGCTATGAGTATTGTAAGCTGCACGTCTCACGGCTTCCCCGTGGGGGAAGAACTGCTCTTCTGTGTTAAACTGAACTACTCTCAGCCCAGATCTCCATGCCTTTGTGCATGCTGTTCCTCTTTGAGAAGTGTCTCCTCCCACATCTGCTTCCCCTTAAGACTCAGCTCCAGCACCCACACCTTCTAGATGCCTGTCTGGAGTTAGGCTGTACACCTCTCCTGCCTGTCTGTAGTCATGCTGACTTGGGCAGGAGGTCATGTTGATCTCCTTGGAAAGGGACCAGAGAGGAAGATCTTGTCACTACCCATTCAGTGCATCTGAGAAAGATGCCCTTTTCATGGTACATAACAATTTCCCCATCAGTAGACCAATGTGTGCAAGAGCTGAAGAAACGTCATGGACCAGGCCAATGTTTCCCAAAATGGGGCCTAAGTCCCTGAGTCAAGGTCACTTGCGTGCATGTTAAAATGCAGAGTCCTGGGTGAGTTAGGCCTTCTGAGGGTAGGGGCTGGAAATAGGATTTTTTAAACCAAATTCTTGAGGCAATTGGGTGATTCTTACACACACCAAACTCAGAACCAATCTTCTAGATCCTACTAGGCTCCAGAAGAGGTAGCATGCCATCCACTGGGTAGACAAAGGTCACTAAGACCCTGCTCTGCCCCTTGCGGAGTTCATGCTCTCTGGGAGAATTATACTGGTTTGGGAGAGGGTGTAACCACCCGTGAATATTTACAACGCATGGAAACTTAACAAAGGGAGGAGTTAGTTCCATTTCAGGGAGGGTTTCACAGAAGACATGACATTCGAGTTGGTCTGAATGGGCGTTTTTCAGGCAGAGCAGGGCCACAAGATATTCAGGCAAGAAGCGTATATATGAAGGGGTAGGAGTGTGAAAATGTGTGGCACCAACAGAGAAGGGCAGAAAACAGCTGAAATCCTTTGCTTGGATGTTATGTTTCTTGGTTATGCTCATCTAAGAAACTTCCTGAATATTAATTTGGTTTTTCAGCTGCTGCGTACCAGATGATAAACATGAGTTTTCTAGTCATTGGAGAGAGATTTGCACATCCTATGTTACAAATCAATAAACTGATATCCTGGTTTATAAGCTGACCTTTGGCTAGGGTGTATCAATACCCCAGAACTTAATCAGTGTGTCAGATGGCAAAATTAAGTTTCTAATATGTAACTCTAGGCCCTGGCTGTGATTTCACAAGGCGGGAGCCTTTGCATGGGGCCTGCCAGAGGGGCCAGCCAACTTCTCGGACGTCCTGCCAGGAATCCTGGAGACGGCCTCAGCCATTTATTCATCCCCCTTCTTACTTACTTATTAGCAGAACTTTAATTCTCTTTGGATGTGGGCAGCCTTGTGCTTGAAGCAGGGCAGAGCCCCTTCCCAGCCCCAAGACCCTGATCAGGCTGAGCCTGGACAGCACTCCTGCTCCTGCCAGCAGCTGCCTTCGGAATGCGCACGGGATACAGTTCTGGCCAATGAGATGAGGGTGAAATGTGCTGGCAGCTTTGGAAATGTTTTCCACAATCTGAGAAAGGGGCCGAAGAGAGAAGCATCTCCTTTCCAGCCTCGGGATGCTGTTTGTGTGGACTGTTCTGCAGTCATCCTGAGGCCAAGAAGGGGCGAGCCTCAGGGCACTGAGGATGGCAGTGAGAGATGGTGGAAAGAGCCCAGGCCGCTGGCAATGTTGCCGAGCCTCCGAATCCACTCACCCCAGAACTGCTCTTCCGCTGCATGTCTTGATACGTGAAATGACAGATGTATGTCTTTTCTGGTTAGGCCATTTTTAGTGGGGTTTTCTGGTTTTTTTCCTACTGAAAGCACATTGATGGCACAACACACAGACACACAGACACACACACACCATGTATCACTTCCCCACCCTGGGAACTGAGATTAAGGTGTAAGAATGTAGGAATAGCCATACTCCTGGGCCTCCAGAGACTCTAATACATTTATGAAGCCGGAGGATTATTCAGGAACCCACCCACTTCTATCAATAAGATTATCTTGTCCTTCTCAAGGACAAGTTAATCCTCTCCACAGGGCCTGGCTGCCTCTGCCTTTGCCATTCTGTAATTACTAACCACTTTCTTACCTGAACGTCTTTGCCCTACCTCATGGCTTCTACTTGCTCACAGCTTCTGCTGCCTAATTTCTTTCTGGATATCTTTCAGCTTCTGCAGCTGACTAACCAGTGTCCCGTATCTGCCTTTCAGTTGTTTTGGGAAAGAGTCACATCCTCGTGTGTTAAGGCTGTTGCATCAGGCTGTCTCATCAGCTGCTGGAAGCTGGCTGCACTTAAGTCGTGGGATGAGCTCCAGTCCACTCAGCTGAGGCTTAGGTGGAGGTCACATGGGACCAGCATGACAATTATCCAGGGAGACCACTTAGGAGGGAGTTGTGGGG